>NC_140646.1:40405770-40480770 GCF_978046115.1 Saccoglossus kowalevskii
GACAGATTTCAAGACGGCACTTTCTTCATAGTAAACAGATGTACCCGTAAACAAATTTCGACAAGAAACAGAAGCATGGTTTAAAAGCTATTTTTTTAAAAATCACTTTTGACCAAAAAAAGCACATTTTTGTGCATATTTCAAACTACAGTCTCATAAAAAATTGTTAAAATTCATACAATAAGCTTTCTGAAAATATATAGTTTTGTGGACAAGGGAGGTCACCTTGGTTTCCTAATTACCTAATTAATATACCTGTCAGGTAAACTGCATCTCTACCTTAATATGAATCAGTACAACTGTATAAATTATATACATGTCTCTGGATACATCTACCGATGCTGAATATCAACCTGTGTGGTGCCGACAATGGCACAGTAAGCGTCACTTCCATACATCGAAAATCTGCCCGCAACTCTGCCACTGGTTAAACAGATAGAGATGTTCAACCCCGGGTTGAATTTGGGGCGCTTCGATCATCGGTCCTGCGCAACCACCACATACAGACAACAGCCAAAATACGCCGTACTGCTGTATCGCAGGTATTTAAGGTAGAAGCTTACTCATGGTTTCAAAAACTCAGAATGTATTCATTTTCCAATAAATTGTACCTCTAACCAATACAAAGATATTTATTGACTTAAAAAAAGTTGGGGGTCACCAAGTTAATTTTCGAGAAAATGATGGTTGTATTTCAGCACGTGCTGAAACGTGTATGTGAATGATAAGGAACGAGTCGGCACGTGCCGAAAACAATCGCTCTTGGCCCCGGGCCCGGTCTGGATGTCCGGAACCGAAACTCGGAACGTGAAATTTAGAGAACAATTACTGATTCATATTAGTATTACCTGACGGTAGTGGAAAGTGTATTATTATTATTATTATTATTATTATTATTATTATTATTATTATTATTATTATTATTATTATTATTATTATTATTATTATTATTATTATTATTATTATTATTATTATTATTATTAGGGTTTCGAGCCCATTTGGTCGAAACCCTATTGTAATTGTTCCGTTTATTAGGTTTTCAAGACACATGTCTTGGAAACCTTTTGTAATTGTTATGTTTATTAGGTTTTCAAGACACATGTCTTGGAAACCTTTTGTAATTGTTATGTTTTTTATTAGGCTTTCAAGTCCCTTCAGGCTTGAAAGCCTATTGTTTTTGTTATGTTTATTAGGCTTTCAAGTCCCTTCAGGCTTGAAAGCCTATTGTTTTTGTTATGTTTATTATTATTATTATTAGGCTTTCAAGTCCCTTCAGGCTTGAAAGCCTATTGTTTTTGTTATGTTTATTATTAGGCTTTCAAGTCCCTTCAGGCTTGAAAGCCTATTGTTTTTGTTATGTTTATTATTATTATTATTATTCTTCCGCCAACTTCAAACGACTTCTTCTCTGAAACGACTGGACCATTTTGCCTGAAAATTTGTATATACCTTCTACATGTCATGCCATTAAAAGTGACTGAAACAGATTTTCGATTAGTCACGTGGTTCGGCCGCCATCTTGGAACTCATTAAATATGCATGTCTCTTGTATCTCAAAAACTATTGCATGTACAAACATGGAACTAACGGTATATTGAAGGCAACGCACAAGAGAATAAATTGGCTAAAATATTCCTTGACCATATATGGTCATAGAACTCATTAAATATGCATATCTATAATATCTCAGGCACTATTGCACATACAGACATGGAACCAATGCTATATTGAAGGCTTTGGACAAGAGAAATTGTCAACATCTTCAATAACCATATATGGTCATATAACTCATTAAATATGCATGTCTCCAATATCTCAAGCATCATTGCAAGTATAAACATGTTACCAATGCTATATTGAAGGCACTGGGAAAGAAAATTGGCCAAAATATTTGTTGACCATATATGGTTATAGAACTCATTAAATATGCATGTCTCTTATATCTCAAGCACTATTGCATGTACAAACGTGAAACTAACGCTATATTGAAGGTAATGGTCAAGAGAATGAGCCAACATATTCGTTGACCATATAAGGTCATATACCTCATTAAATATTCATATCTATAATATCTCAGGCACTATTGCACATACAGACATGGAACCATTGCTATATTGAAGGCTTTGGACAAGAGAAATTGTCAACATGTTCAATTGCCATATATGGTCATATAACTCATTAAATATGCATGTCTCCAATATCTCAAGCACTATTGCATGTATAAACATGGTACCAATGCTATATTGAAGGCAATAGCAAAGATAATTGGCCAACATATCCATTGACCATATATGGTCATATAACTCATTTAATATGCATGTCTCTAATATCTCAAGCGCTATCCCATGTACAAACATGGAACAAACACTATATTGAAGGAAAATAGCATAGAGAATTGACCAACATATCCGTTGACCATATATGGTCATATAACTCATTAAATATGCATGTCTCTAATATTTCAAGCACTATAGCATGTACAGACAGGGTACCAACGCTGTATTGAAGGCAGTGGAAAAGAGAATTGGCCAACATATCCTTTGACCATATATAGCCATGGAACTCATTAAATATACATCTGTATAATATCTCGAACACTATTGAAGTTAGAGACATGGAAATAGCGCTATAATGAAGGCATTGGGCCATAACGTCATGTAACCTACACGTATATACATTGCGCAAATCAAATCTTAAAACTTTTTTTTTTTCAAATTTAATGGTGTTATGGCCCTCCTTCTTGAAAGCCGTTAATAGCTGCTCTGCAGCTATATTTATTAGGGTTTCGAGCCCTATGGGTCGAAACCCTTTTGTAATTGCTATGTTTATTAGGGTTTCGAGCCCTATGGGGCGAAACCCTATTGTAATTGCTTTGATTATTAGGGTTTCGAGCCCATTTGGTCGAAACCCTATTGTAATTGTTCCGTTTATTAGGTTTTCAAGACACATGTCTTGGAAACCTATTGTAATCGTTATGTTTTTTATTATTATTATTCCGCCAGATTTTTTCGCTAAGCGCCATTCGAACACCGTTGCACATATCTGGAAAATTTTTTCACATGTTTGTTAAGTATGATGAGATCTAGTGCATATCCTAAGATGATGCATATTGGTCACGTGGTACGGCGGCCATTTTGAATTTAAGGCGAAAAATGGCATGCTCATTTAAACACCTTTCTGAGGGTCTAGGAGTCTCAAACTTTCACTTAAAAGAAGCATTGGCCCTAGAGCTACGTATTTCATGAAAAAAAAGTTGAACGGTCATGTGACTTTTTTTTCTAGAATTTTCTAAAATATTGTTTTGCATCTCATTTGCATAATTTTGATCGTATCAAAATTCCACGCCATAATTTTGAAGAACATCATACATACTACAGATTAATCAAAGAATCATGAAAGTGCGACCAGTAGTTTTGGAGCAGTTGATTTATGAATATTTTTCACATTTTATATGAAATAGTCAGCAATGTTGCATTATGGGAAAGGGGGGAGGGCCCATATACGATACACATTCAATTGACATATATTGAGAACTATTGCACATACAAGAATGGAACTAACGCTATATTGAAGACATTGGACAAGGGAATTTACCAAAATATTGGATGACCATATATGGATATGCAACTCATTAAATATGCATGTCTCTAATATCTCAGGCACTATTGCAAGTACAAACATGGAACTAACGTTGTATTGAAGACATTGGACAAGAAAATGTACCAAAACATTGGATGACCATATATGGTCATATAACTCATTAAATATACATGTCTTTCATATCTCAGGCACTATTGCAAGTACAAACATGGAACCAATGCTATATTGAAGACATTGAACAAAAGAATTGATCAACATTGTTGATGACCATATATGGTCATATAACTCATTAAATATGCGTGTCTCTAATATCTCAGGCATTATTGCAAGTACAAACATGGAACCAACGCTATATTGAAGACAAAGGACGAGAGAATTGACCAAAATATTCGATGACCATATAAGGTCATAGAACTCATTAAATATGCATATCCATAATATCTCGATCACTTTTAAAGATATAAACATGTACCCAAAACTTTATTGAAGGCATTGGACAAAAAAATTGACCAACATATAAAATGACCATATATGGTCATAGAACTCATTAAATATGCAAGTCCCTAATATCTCATGCACTATTGCAAGTACAAACATAGTACCAACACTATATTGTAGATATTGAACAAGAGAATTGACCAACACAATCAATGACCATATATGGTCATAGAAATCATTAAATATGCTTGTCCCTAAAATCTCGGACACTATTGCAAGTATAGACATGCAACCAACACTATATTGAAGACATTGGACAAGAGAATTGAGCAACATAGTAGATGACCATATATGGTATTAAATATGCATGTCTCTGATATCTTAGGCACTGTTGCAAGTAGGAACATGGAACCAGTGCTACATTGAAGACATTGAACAAGAGAATTGACAAACATACCTGATGACTATATATGGTCATGGAACTCATTAAATATGCATGGCTATACTATCTCGGACACTATCACATATTCAAACATGGAACCAACGTTAATTTTCAGGGCTATTGCAAACAGTCATACATGGCCATGCATTGCATGTGACTTGGCCATGTGCCATGGTCTTGAAAACCGGTCATTGCTGCTATGCAGCTATATTTAGGGTTTCGAGCCCTATGGGTCGAAACCCTTTTGTAATTGCTATGTTTATTATTAGGGTTTCGAGCCCTATGGGGCGAAACCCTATTGTAATTGCTTTGATTATTATTATTATTATTAGGGTTTCGAGCCCTATGGGGCGAAACCCTATTGTAATTGCTTTGATTATTAGGGTTTCGAGCCCTATGGGGCGAAACCCTTTTGTAATTGCTATGTTTATTATTATTTTTCCGCCGTTTTTTGTAACCACTGTAACTTGAAAAATAATGATGCGATTGACTTGCCATGTCGCATGCTGATAAAGGGCCATGAGTTGTGGTGCATACCCAAAAACCAGCTATATAGGTCACATGACCTGGCCGCCATCTTAGGTACAACACAAACCGGAAGTGCTCAATTGCACCACTTTCTGAGGGTCTAGGAACTTCCGTTTTTTTTGTGTGGCATCATTGGCTCATGTCTAGCAAATACCAGCAATAAAATCTTTAGCGGTCATGTGACCTTGGCCGCCATATTGGATTTTCTGAAAATTGACAAAAAACTTTTAAAATCTTCTTCTTAAAAATAGCTCATTCATGTGATCAGACATTTGCTTTGCAGCACCTATGGCCATAGCTCTACAAAGTTACTGAAGCAGATTTTTGAAAAATGGCTTCCTTTGGCAGCCATCTTGGATTTAGTAAAAAGTGAAAGTACGCTATAATTTATGAACAATTTGCCAGATTTAAACAAAACTTGGCATACAACATCCCTTCAATAAGATGATTATGTGTTCATAAAAATATGTCCCATGATTCAAGTGGTTTTGGCGGCCATATTGAATTTATCAAAAAATTGCAAAAAACCTCAAAAAATTATCTCCTTAAAAACTGCTTGCTTGTTTGACAATCAATTTAGCATATAGTATCTCTGTTGATAGCTCTACAAAGTTACTGAAGCAGATATTTGAAAAATGGCTTCCTTTGGCAGCCATCTTGGATTTAGTAAAAAGTGAAATTACGCTATAACGCAAGAACAATTTGTCAGATTGACACCATAGTTGGCATACAAGATCCCTTCAATAAGATGATTATGTGTTCATAAAAATATTTCCCATGATTCAAGTGGTTTTGGCGACTATCTTGAATTTATCAAAAAAATGCAAAAAACCTCAAAAAATTATCTTCTTAAAAATTGCTTGCTTGTTTGACAAGCAGTTTAGAATATGGCACCTATGTTGATAGCTCTACAAAGTTTTTGAAGCAGATTTTTGAAAAATGACTTCTTTTGGCAGCCATCGTGGATTTAGTAAAAAGTGAAATTACGCTATAACTCATGAACAATTTGCCAGACATTAGACAGATGACTATAAATGGTTATGTCTGTTGATTCCAGTGTGGTTCATAATAGCAAAATACCAGAGGGCTTGTTAGGAACATTGCATTTTAGACATGAAACGTTCGTCAAATAATCACATCAAGCAAGTGTAATTTGCCATGAGCCATGGAGGCTCGAAACCCGTCATTGCTGCTATGCAGCTATATTTATTAGGGTTTCGAGCCCTATGGGGCGAAACCCTATTGTAATTGCTATGTTTATTAGGGTTTCGAGCCCTATGGGGCGAAACCCTTTTGTAATTGCTATGTTTATTATTATTATTATTCTTATTATTTTTCCACCGTTTTTTAAAGCACTGTAACTTGAAAAATAATGCTGCAATTCATTTGCTATTTTCCATGTTCATAAAGGGCCATGAGTTGTGGTGCATATCCAAAAACCAGCCATGTAGGTCACATGACCTGGCCGCCATGTTAGGTAGAACACAAACCGGAAGTGCTCAATTGCACCACTTTCTGAGGGTCTAGGAACTTCCGGTTTTTTTGTGTGGCATCATTGGCTCATGTCTAGCAAATATCAGCAATAAAATCTTTAACGGTCATGTGACCTTGGCCGCCATTTTGGATTTTGTGAAAATTGACAAAAAAATTTTAAAATCTTCTTCTCAAAAATGGCTCGTTCATGTGATTAGACATTTGCTTTGCAGCACCTATGGCCATAGCTCTACAAAGTGACTGAAGCAGATTTTTGAAAAATGGCTTCCTTTGGCAGCCATCTTGGATTTAGTAAAAAGTGAAAGTACGCTATAACTCATGAACAATTTGCCAGATTTAAACCAAAGTTGGCATACAACATCCCTTCGATAAGATGATAATGTATTCATAAAAATATTTCCCATGATTCAAGTGGTTTTGGCGGCCATATTGAATTTATCAAAAAATGCAAAAAACCTCAAAAAATTATCTTCTTAAAAACTGCTTGCTTGGTTGACAATCAATTTAGCATATAGTATCTCTGTTGATAGCTCTACAAAGGTACTGAAGCAGATTTTTGAAAAATGGCTTCCTTTGGCAGCCATCTTGGATTTAGTGAAAAGTGAAATTATGCTATAAATTATGAACAATTTTCCAGATTTTGACAAAACTTGGCATACAACATCCACTCAATAAGATGATTATGTGTTCATAAAAATATTTCCCATGACTCAAGTGGTTTTGGCGGCCATCTTGAATTTATCACAAAAATGCCAAAAACCTCAAGAAATTATTATCTTAAAAACTGCTTGCTTGTTTGGCAATCTATTTAGCATATAGTATCTCTGTTGATAGCTCTACAAAGTTACTGAAGCCGATTTTCGAAAAATGGCTTCCTTTGGCAGCCATCTTGGATTTAGTAAAAAAGTGAAAGTACGCTATAACTTATGAACGATTTGCCAGATTTAAACAAAACTTGGCATACAACATCCGCTCAATGAGATGATTATGTGTTCATGAAAATATTTCCCATGATTCAAGTGGTTTTGGCGGCCATGTTGAATTTATCACAAAAATTCAAAAAACCTCAAAAAATTATCTTGTTAAAAACTGCTTCCTTGTTTGAAAAGCAATTTAGCATATAGTATCTCTGTTGATAGCTCTACAAAGTTACTAAAGTAGATTATCGAAAAATGGCTTCCTTTGCCAGCCATCTTGGATTTAGTAAAAGAGAAAAAGTTCTATAACTCATGAACTATTTGTCCTTGCATTAAGTTTATCATATTCCTGTGAAATCAAATCCATATGTTGTGTAGTTTGTCTGCTATCTTTCATTCTAGACATGAAACATTCGTCAAATAATCACATTGAGCAAGTGCAATTTGCCATGAGCCACGCAGGCTCGAAACCCGTCATCGCTGCTATGCAGCTATATTTATTATTATTATTATTTTTCCGCCGTTTTTTGTAACCACTGTAACTTGAAAAATAATGCTGCGATTGACTTGCCATTTCGCATTCTGATAAAGGGCCATGAGTTGTGGTGTATATCCCAAAACCAGCTATGTAGGTCACCTGACCTGGCCGCCATCTTAGGTAGAACACAGACCGGAAGTACTCAATTGCACCACTTTCTGAGGGTCTAGGAACTTCCGGTTTTTTTGTGTGGCATCATTTGTTCATGTCTAGCAAATATAAGCAATAAAATCTTTAGCGGTCATGTGACCTTGGCCGCCATATTGGATTTTCCGAAAATTGACAAAAAACTTTTAAAATCTTCTTCTCGAAAATGGCTCATTCATGTGATTATACATTTGCTTTGCAGCACCTATGGCCATAGCTCTACAAAGTGACTGAAGCAGATTTTTGAAAAATGGCTTCCTTTGGCAGCCATCTTGGATTTAGTAAAAAGTGAAAGTACGCTATAACTTATGAACAATTTGCCAGATTTAAACCAAAGTTGGCATACAACATCCCTTCAATAAGATGATCATGTGTTCATAAAAATATTTCCCATGATTCAAGTGGTTTTGGCGGCCATATTGAATTTATCAAAAAATTGCAAAAAACCTCAAAAAATTATCTTCTTAAAAACTGCTTGTTTGTTTGACAATCAATTTAGCATATAGTATCTCTGTTGATAGCTCTACAAAGTTACTGTAGCATATTTTCGAAAAATGGCTTCTTTTGGCAGCCATCTTGGATTTAGTAAAAAGTGAAAGTACACTATAACTTATGAACGATTTGCCAGATTTAAACAAAACTTGGCATACAACATCCGCTCAATGAGATGATTATGTGTTCATGGAAATATTTCCCATGATTCAAGTGGTTTTGGCGGCCATGTTGAATTTATCACAAAAATTCAAAAAACCTCAAAAAATTATCTTGTTAAAAACTGCTTCCTTGTTTGAAAAGCAATTCAGCATATAGTATCTCTGTCGATAGCTCTACAAAGTTACTAAAGCAGATTTTCGAAAAATGGCTTCCTTTGGCAGCCATCTTGGATTTAGTAAAAAGTGAAAGTACGCTATAACTCATGAACAATTTGCCAGATTTAAACCAAAGTTGGCATACAACATCCCTTCAATAAGATGATTATGTGTTCATAAAAATATTTCCCATGATTCAAGTGTTTTTGGCGGCCATGTTGAATTTATCACAAAAATGCCAAAAAACTCAAAAAATTATCTTCTTAAAAACTGCTTGCTTGTTTGAAAAACAATTCGGCATATAGTATCTCTGTTGATAGCTTCACAAAGTGACTGAAGCAGATTTTTGAAAAATGGCTTCCTTTGGCAGCCATCTTGGATTTAGTAAAAAGTGAAAGTACGCTATAACTCATGAACAATTTGCCAGATTTAAACCAAAGTTGGCATACAACATCCCTTCAATAAGATGATTATGTGTTCATAAAAATATTTCCCATGATTCAAGTGGTTTTGGGCGGCCATATTGAATTTATCAAAAAATTGCAAAAAACCTCAAAAAATTATCTTCTTAAAAACAGCTTGTTTGTTTGACAATCAATTTAGCATATAGTATCTCTGTTGATAGCTCTACAAAGTTACTGAAGTAGACTTTTAAAAATGGCTTCCTTTGGCAGCCATCTTGGATTTAGTAAAAGAGAAAAAGTTCTATAACTCATGAACTATTTGTCCTTGCATTAAGTTTATCACATTCCTGTGAAATCAAATCCATATGTTGTGTAGTTTGTCTGCTATCTTGCATTCTAGACATGAAACGTTCGTCAAATAATCACATCGAGCAAGTGCAATTTGTCATGAGCCACGCAGGCTCGAAACCCGTCATCGCTGCTATGCAGCTATATTTATTAGGGTTTCGAGCCCTATGGGTCGAAACCCTTTTGTAATTGCTATGTTTATTATTAGGCTTTCAAGTCCCTTCAGGCTTGAAAGCCTATTGTTTTTGTTATGTTTATTATTATTATTATTATTATTATTATTATTATTATTATTATTATTCTTCCGCCAACTTCAAACGACTTCTTCTCTGAAACGGCTGCACCATTTTGCCTGAAAATTTGTATATACCTTCTAAATGTCATGCCATTAAAAGTGACTGAAGCAGATTTTCGATTAGTCACGTGGTTCGGCCGCCATGTTGGAACTCATTAAATATGCATGTCTCTTGTAACTCAAAAACTATTGCATGTACAAACATGGAACTAACGGTATATTGAAGGCAACGGACAAGAGAATTGGCCAAAATATTCGTTGACCATATATGGTCATAGAACTCATTTAATATGCATGTCTCTTATATCTCAAGCACTATTGCATGTACAAACGTGAAACTAACGCTATAATGAAGGTAATGGACCAGAGAATGAGCCAACATATTCGTTGACCATATAAGGTCATATACCTCATTATATATGCATATCTATAATATCGCAGGCACTATTGCACATACAGACATGGAACCATTGCTATATTGAAGGCTTTGGACAAGAGAAATTGTCAACATGTTCAATGGCCATATATGGTCATATAACTCATTAAATATGCATGTCTCCAATATCTCTAGCACTATTGCATGTACAAACATGGAACAAACACTACATTGAAGACAATAGCAAAGTGAATTGACCATCATATCCGTTGACCATATAAGGTCATAGAACTCATTATATATGCATGTCTCTAATATTTCAAGCAGTATTGCATGTACAGACAGGGTACCAACGCTATATTGAAGGCAATGGACATGAGAATTGGCCAACATGTTTGATGACCATATATGGTCATAGAACTCATTAAATATGCATGTCTCCAATATCTCAAGCACCATTGCAAGTATAAACACGGTACCAATGCTATATTGAAGGCATTGGACAAGAGAATTGGCCAACATATTCGTTGACCATATATGGTCGTATAACTCATTGAATATGCATGTATCTAATATATCAAGCTCTATTGCATGTGCAAACATGAAACTAACGGTTTGCTGAAGGCAATCGACAAGAGAATTGGCCAACATACTCATTGACCATATATGGTCATATAACTCATCAAATATGCATATCTCTAATATCTCTTGCACTATAGCATCTATAAACATAAAACTAACGGTATATTGAAGGCAATAGAAGAGAGAATTGACCAACATATCGGTTGACCATATATGGTCATGGAACTCATTAAATATGCATATATATATATAATATCTCGAGTACTATTTCCATGTCTCTAACTTCAAAAGTGCTATAATGAAGGCATTGGACCAGAACGTTGTGTAACCTACACGTATATACATTGCACAAATAAAATCTTCAAACGTTTTTTTTTCAAATTCAATGGTGTTATGTATGGTTCTTTACTTGAAAGCCGTTAATAGCTGCTCTGCAGCTATATTTATTATTATTATTTTTCCGCCGTTTTTTGTAACCACTGTAACTTGAAAAATAATGCTGCGATTGACTTGCCATTTCGCATTCTGATAAAGGACCATGAGTTGTGGTGCATACCCCAAAACCAGCTATGTAGGTCACATGACCTGGCCGCCATCTTAGGTAGAACACAGACCGGAAGTACTCAATTGCACCACTTTCTGAGGGTCTAGGAACTTCCGGTTTTTTTGTGTGGCATCATTGGCTCATGTCTAGCAAATATCAGCAATAAAAACTTTAGCGGTCATGTGACCTTGGCCGCCATATTGGATTTTCCGAAAATTGACAAGAAACTTTTAAAATCTTCTTCTCAAAAATGGCTCATTCATGTGATTATACATTTGCTTTGCAGCACCTATGGCCATAGCTCTACAAAGTGACTGAAGCAGATTTTTGAAAAATGGCTTCCTTTGGCAGCCATCTTGGATTTAATAAAAAGTGAAAGTACGCTATAACTCATGAACAATTTGCCAGATTTAAACCAAAGTTGGCATACAACATCCCTTCAATAAGATGATTATGTGTTCATAAAAATATTTCCCATGATTCAAGTGGTTTTGGCGGCCATAATGAATTTATCAAAAAATTGCAAAAAACCTCAAAAAATTATCTTCTTAAAAACTGCTTGTTTGTTTGACAATCAATTTAGCATATAGTATCTCTGTTGATAGCTCTACAAAGTTACGGAAGCAGATTTTTGAAAAATGGCTTTCTTTGGCAGCCATCTTGGATTTAGTGAAAAGTGAAATTACGCTATAACTTATGAACAATTTGCCAGATTTAAACAAAACTTGGCATACAACATCCGTTCAATAAGATAATTATGTGTTCATGAAAATATTTCCCATGATTCAAGTGGTTTTGGCGGCCATGTTGAATTTATCACAAAAATGCCAAAAACCTCAAGAAATTATTATCTTAAAAACTGCTTGCTTGTTTGACAATCTATTTAGCATATAGTATCTCTGTTGATAGCTCTACAAAGTTACTGAAGCCGATTTTCGAAAAATGGCTTCCTTTGGCAGCCATCTTGGATTTAGTAAAAAAGTGAAAGTACGCTATAACTTATGAACGATTTGCCAGATTTAAACAAAACTTGGCATACAACATCCGCTTAATGAGATGATTATGTGTTCATGAAAATATTTCCCATGATTCAAGTGGTTTTGGCGGCCATGTTGAATTTATCACAAAAATTCAAAAAACCTCAAAAAATTATCTTGTTAAAAACTGCTTCCTTGTTTGAAAAGCAATTTAGCATATAGTATCTCTGTTGATAGCTCTACAAAGTTACTAAAGTAGATTATCGAAAAATGGCTTCCTTTGGCAGCCATTTTGGATTATTTCGAAAGTGAAAGTACGCTATAACTCATGAACAATTAGCCCGATTGAAACTAAAGTTGGCATAAAACATGTGTTCAATAAGATGATTATGTGTTCATGAAAATATTTCCCATGATTCAAGTGTTTTTGGCGGCCATGTTGAATTTATCACAAAAATGAAAAAAACCTCAAAAAATTATCTTCTTAAAAACTGCTTGCTTGTTTGAAAAGCAATTCAGCATATAGTATCTCTGTTGAAAGCTCTACAAAGTGACTGAAGCAGATTTTTGAAAAATGGCTTCCTTTGGCAGCCATCTTGGATTTAGTAAAAAGTGAAAGTACGCTATAACTCATGAACAATTTGCCAGATTTAAACCAAAGTTGGCATACAACATCCCTTCAATAAGATGATTATGTGTTCATAAAAATATTTCCCATGATTCAAGTGGTTTTGGCGGCCATGTTGAATTTATCACAAAAATGCCAAAAAACTAAAAAAATTATCTTCTTAAAAACTGCTTGCTTGTTTGAAAAACAATTCGGCATATAGTATCTCTGTTGATAGCTTCACAAAGTGACTGAAGCAGATTTTTGAAAAATGGCATCCTTTGGCAGCCATCTTGGATTTAGTAAAAAATGAAAGTACGCTATAACTCATGAACAATTTGCCAGATTTAAACCAAAGTTGGCATACAACATCCCTTCAATAAGATGATTATGTGTTCATAAAAATATTTCCCATGATTCAAGTGGTTTTGGCGGCCATGTTGAATTTATCACAAAAATGCCAAAAAACTCAAAAAATTATCTTCTTAAAAACTGCTTGCTTGTTTGAAAAACAATTCGGCATATAGTATCTCTGTTGATAGCTTCACAATGTGACTGAAGCAGCTTTTTGAAAAATGGCTTCCTTTGGCAGCCATCTTGGATTTAGTAAAAAGTGAAAGTACGCTATAACTCATGAACAATTTGCCAGATTTAAACCAAAGTTGGCATACAACATCCCTTCAATAAGATGATTATGTGTTCATAAAAATATTTCCCATGATTCAAGTGGTTTTGGGCGGCCATATTGAATTTATCAAAAAATTGCAAAAAACCTCAAAAAATTATCTTCTTAAAAACTGCTTGTTTGTTTGACAATCAATTTAGCATATAGTATCTCTGTTGATAGCTCTACAAAGTTACTGTAGCAGATTTTCGAAAAATGGCTTCTTTTGGCAGCCATCTTGGATTTAGTAAAAAGTGAAAGTACACTATAACTTATGAACGATTTGCCAGATTTAAACAAAACTTGGCATACAACATCCGCTCAATGAGATGATTATGTGTTCATGGAAATATTTCCCATGATTCAAGTGGTTTTGGCGGCCATGTTGAATTTATCACAAAAATTCAAAAAACCTCAAAAAATTATCTTGTTAAAAACTGCTTCTTTGTTTGAAAAGCAATTTAGCATATAGTATCTCTGTCGATAGCTCTACAAAGTTACTAAAGCAGATTTTCGAAAAATTGCTTCCTTTGGCAGCCATCTTGGATTTAGTAAAAAGTGAAAGCACGCTATAACTTATGAACGATTTGCCAGATTTAAACAAAACTTGGCATACAACATCCGCTCAATGAGATGATTATGTGTTCATGGAAATATTTCCCATGATTCAAGTGGTTTTGGCGGCCATGTTGAATTTATCACAAAAATTCAAAAAACCTCAAAAAAATATCTTGTTAAAAACTGCTTGCTTGTTTGAAAAGCAATTTAGCATATAGTATCTCTGTTGATAGCTCTACAAAGTTACTGAAGTAGACTTTTAAAAATGGCTTCCTTTGGCAGCCATCTTGGATTTAGTAAAAGAGAAAAAGTTCTATAACTCATGAACTATTTGTCCTTGCATTAAGTTTATCATATTCCTGTGAAATCAAATCCATATGTTGTGTAGTTTGTCTGCTATCTTGCATTCTAGACATGAAACGTTCGTCAAATAATCACATCGAGCAAGTGCAATTTGTCATGAGCCACGCAGGCTCGAAACCCGTCATCGCTGCTATGCAGCTATATTTATTATTATTATTATTATTTTTCCGCCGTTTTTTGTAACCGCTGTAACTTGAAAAATAATGCTGCGATTGATTTGCTATTTTGCATGCTGATAAAGGGCAATGAGTTGTGGTTCATATCCCAAAACCAGCTATGTAGATCACATGAGCTGGCCGCCATCTTAGGTAGAACACAAACCGGAAGTGCTCAATTGCACCACTTTCTGAGGGTCTAGGAACTTCCGGTTTTTTTGTGTGGCATCATTGGCTCATGTCTAGCAAATATCAGCAATAAAATCTTTAGCGGTCATGTGATCTTGGCCGCCATATTGGATTTTCCGAAAATTGACAAAAAACTTTTAAAATCTTCTTCTCAAAAATGGCTCATTCATGTGATTATACATTTGCTTTGCAGCACCTATGGCCATAGCTCTACAAAGTGACTGAAGCAGATTTTTGAAAAATGGCTTTCTTTGGCAGCCATCTTGGATTTAGTGAAAAGTGAAATTACGCTATAACTTATGAACAATTTGCCAGATTTAAACAAAACTTGGCATACAACATCCGTTCAATAAGATGATTATGTGTTCATGAAAATATTTCCCATGATTCAAGTGGTTTTGGCGGCCATTTTGAATTTATCACAAAAATGCCAAAAAACTCAAAAAATTATCTTCTTAAAAACTTCTTGCTTGTTTGAAAAACAATTCGGCATATAGTATCTCTGTTGATAGCTTCACAAAGTGACTGAAGCAGATTTTTGAAAAATGGCTTCCTTTGGCAGCCATCTTGGATTTAGTAAAAAGTGAAAGTACGCTATAACTCGTGAACAATTTGCCAGATTTAAACAAAACTTGGCATACAACATCAGTTCAATAAGATGATTATGTGTTCATAAAAATATTTCCCATGATTCAAGTGGTTTTGGCGGCCATATTGAATTTATCAAAAAATTGCAAAAAACCTCAAAAAATTATCTTCTTAAAAACTGCTTGTTTGTTTGACAATCAATTTAGCATATAGTATCTCTGTTGATAGCTCTACAAAGTTACTGTAGAAGATTTTCGAAAAATGGCTTCTTTTGGCAGCCATCTTGGATTTAGTAAAAAGTGAAAGTACTCTATAACTTATGAACCATTTGCCAGATTTAAACAAAACTTGGCATACAACATCCGCTCAATGAGATGATTATGTGTTCATGGAAATATTTCCCATGATTCAAGTGGTTTTGGCGGCCATGTTGAATTTATCACAAAAATTCAAAAAACCTCAAAAAATTATATTGTTAAAAACTGCTTCCTTGTTTGAAAAGCAATTCAGCATATAGTATCTCTGTCGATAGCTCTACAAAGTTACTGAAGCAGATTTTCGAAAAATGGCTTCCTTTGGCAGCCATCTTGGATTTAGTAAAAAGTGAAAGCACGCTATAACTTATGAACAATTTGCCAGATTTAAACTAAACTTGGCATACAACATCCGCTCAATGAGCTGATTATGTGTTCATGAAAATATTTCCCATGATTCAAGTGGTTTTGGCGGCCATGTTGAATTTATCACAAAAATTCAAAAAACCTCAAAAAAATATCTTGTTAAAAACTGCTTGCTTGTTTGAAAAGCAATTTAGCTTATAGTATCTCTGTTGATAGCTCTACAAAGTTACTGAAGTAGATTTTTAAAAATGGCTTCCTTTGGCAGCCATCTTGGATTTAGTAAAAGAGAAAAAGTTCTATAACTCATGAACTATTTGTCCTTGCATTAAGTTTATCATATTCCTGTGAAATCAAATCCATATGTTGTGTAGTTTGTCTGCTATCTTGCATTCTAGACATGAAACGTTCGTCAAATAATCACATCGAGCAAGTGCAATTTGTCATGAGCCACGCAGGCTCGAAACCCGTCATCGCTGCTATGCAGCTATATTTAGGGTTTCGAGCCCTATGGGGCGAAACCCTTTTGTAATTGCTATGTTTATTATTAGGGTTTCGAGCCCTATGGGGCGAAACCCTATTGTAATTGCTATGTTTATTATTCTTATTAGGCTTTCAAGTCCCTTCAGGCTTGAAAGCCTATTGTTTTTGTTATGTTTATTAGGGTTTCGAGCCCATTTGGTCGAAACCCTATTGTAATTGTTCCGTTTATTATTATTAGGCTTTCAAGTCCCTTCAGGCTTGAAAGCCTATTGTTTTTGTTATGTTTATTAGGCTTTCAAGTCCCTTCAGGCTTGAAAGCCTATTGTTTTTGTTATGTTTATTATTATTATTATTATTATTATTATTATTATTATTATTATTATTATTATTATTCTTCCGCCAACTTCAAACGACTTCTTCTCTGAAACGACTGGACCGTTTTGCCTGAAAATGTGTATATGCCTTCTACATGTCATGCCATTAAAAGTGACTGAAACAGATTTTCGATTAGTCACGTGGTTCGGCCGCCATCTTGAAACTCATTAAATATGCATGTCTCTTGTATCTCAAAAACTATTGCATGTACAAACATGGAACTAACGGTATATTGAAGGCGACGGACAAGAGAATTGGCCAAAATATTCGTTGACCATATATGGTCATAGAACTCATTAAATATGCATGTCTCTTATATCTCAAGCACTATTGCATGTACAAACGTGAAACTGACGCTATATTGAAGGAAATGGTCAAGAGAATGAGCCAACATATTCGTTGACCATATAAGGTCATATACCTCATTAAATATGCATACCTATAATATCTCAGGCACTATTACACATACAGACATGGAACCATTGCTATATTGAAGGCTTTGGACAAGAGAAATTGTCAACGTGTTTCATGACCATATATGGTCATATAACTCATTAAATATGCATGTCTCCAATATCTCAAGCACTATTGCATGTACAAACATGGAACTAACAGTATACCGAAGGCAATGGACAAGAAAATTGACCAACATATTCGTTGACCATATATGGTCATAGAACTCATTAAATATGCATGTCTCCAGTGTCTCAAGCACCATTGCAAGTATAAACATGGTACCAATGATATATTGAAGGCAATGGACAAGAAAATTGGCCAACATATCCGTTGACCATATATGGTCATAGAACTCATTAAATATGCATGTCTCGAATATCTCAAGCGCTATTCCATGTACAAACATGGAACAAACACTATATTGAAGGAAATCGAAAAGAGAATTGGCAAACATATCCGTTGACCATATATGGTCATAGATCTCATTAAATAAGCATGTCTCTAATATTTCAAGCAGTACTGCATGTACAGACAGGGTACCAACGCTATATTGAAGGCAATGGAAAGAGAATTGGCCAACATATCCGTTGACCATATATGGTCATAGAACTCATTCAATATGCATATATACAATATCTCGAGCACTATTGAAGTTAGAGACATGGAAATAGCGCTATAATGAAGGCATTGGGCCAGAACGTCATGTAACCTACACGTATATACATTGCACAAATCAAATCTTCAAACTTTTTTTTCCAAATTTAATAGTGTTATGGTCCTTTTTCTTGAAAGCCGTTAATAGCTGCTCTGCAGCTATATTTATTAGGCTTTCAAGTCCCTTCAGGCTTGAAAGCCTATTGTTTTTGTTATGTTTATTATTATTATTATTATTATTATTATTATTATTATTATTATTATTATTCTTCCGCCAACTTCAAACGACTTCTTCTCTGAAACGGCTGGACCGTTTTGCCTGAAAATTTGTATATACCTTCTACATGTCATGCCATTAAAAGTGACTGAAACAGATTTTCGATTAGTCACGTGGTTCGGCCGCCATCTTGGAACTCATTAAATATGCATGTCTCTTGTATCTCAAAAACTATTGCATGTACAAACATGGAACTAACGGTATATTGAAGGCAACGGACAAGATAATTGGCCAAAATATTCGATGACCATATATGGTCATAAAACTCATTAAATATGCATGTCTCTTATATCTCAAGCACTATTGCATGTACAAACGTGAAACTGACGCTATATTGAAGGAAATGGTCAAGAGAATGAGCCAACATATTCGTTGACCATATAAGGTCATATACCTCATTAAATATGCATACCTATAATATCTCAGGCACTATTGCACATACAGACATGGAACCATTGCTATATTGAAGGCTTTGGACAAGAGAAATTGTCAACATCTTCAATGACCATATATGGTCATATAACTCATTAAATATGCATGTCTCCAATATCTCAAGAACTATTGCATGTACAAACATGGAACTAACGGTATACCGAAGGCAATGGACAAGAAAATTGACCAACATATTCGTTGACCATATATGGTCATAGAACTCATTAAATATGCATGTCTCCAATATCTCAAGCACCATTGCAAGTATAAACATGGTACCAATGATATATTGAAGGCAATGGACAAGCAAATTGGCCAACACATCCGTTGACCATATATGGTCATAGAACTCATTTAATATGCATGTCTCTAATATCCCAAGCGCTATTCCATGCACAAACATGGAACAAACACTATATTGAAGGCAATAGAAAAGAGAATTGGCCAACATATCCGTTGACCATATATGGTCATAGAACTCATTAAATATGCATGTCTCTAATATTTCAAGCAGTATTGCATGTACAGACAGGGTACCAACGCTATATTGAAGGCAATGGAAAAGAGAATTGGCCAACATATCCGTTGACCATATATGGTCATAGAACTCATTAAATATGCATATATATAATATCTCGAGCACTATTGAAGTTAGAGACATGGAAATAGCGCTATAATGAAGACATTGGGCCAGAACGTCGTGTAACCTACACGTATATACATTGCACAAATCAAATCTTCAAACTTGTTTTTTTTTAAATTTAATGGTGTTATGGCCCTTCAGGCTTGAAAGCCGTTAATAGCTGCTCTGCAGCTATATTTATTATTATTATTCTTCCGCCAACTTCAAACGACTTCTTCTCTGAAACGGCTGCTCCGTTTTGCCTGGAAATTTGTATATACCTTCTACATGTCATGCCATTAAAAGTGACTGAAACAGATTTTCGATTAGTCACGTGGTTCGGCCGCCATCTTGGAACTCATTAAATATGCATGTCTCTTGTATCTCAAAAACTATTGCATGTACAAACATGGAACTAACGGTATATTGAAGGCAACGGACAAGAGAATTGGCCAAAATATTCGTTGACCATATATGGTCATAGAACTCATTAAATATGCATGTCTCTTATATCTCAAGCAATATTGCATGTACAAACGTGAAACTAACGCTATATTGAAGGTAATGGTCAAGAGGATGAGCCAACATATTCGTTGACCATATAAGGTCATATACCTCATTAAATATGCATATCTATAATATCTCAGGCACTATTGCACATACAGACATGGAACCATTGCTATATTGAAGGCTTTGGACAAGAGAAATTGTCAACATGTTCAATGGCCATATATGGTCATATAACTCATTAAATATGCATGTCTCCAATATCTCAAGCACTATTGCATGTATAAACATGGCACCAATGCTATATTGAAGGCAATAGCAAAGAGAATTGGCCAACATATCCGTTGACCATATATGGTCATAGAACTCATTAAATATGTATGTCTCTAATATTTCAAGCACTATTGCACATACAGACATGGAACCATTGTTATATAGAAGGCTTTGGACAAGAGAAATTGTCAACATATCCAATGACCATATATGGTCATATAATTCATTAAATATGCATGTCTCCAATATCTCAAGCACTATTGCATGTACAAACATGAAACTAACGGTATATTGAAGGCAATAGAAAAGAGAATTGCCCAACATATCGGTTGACCATACATGGTCATGGAACTCATTAAATATGCATATATATAATATCTCGAGCACTATTGAAGTTAGAGATATGGAAATAGTGCTATAATGAAGGCATTACATTGTGTAACCTACACGTATATACATTGCACAAATCAAATCTTCAAACGTTTTTTTTTCAAATTCAATGATGTTATGTATGGCGTTTACTTGAAAGCCGTTAATAGCTGCTCTGCAGCTATATTTATTAGGCTTTCAAGTCCCTTCAGGCTTGAAAGCCTATTGTTTTTGTTATGTTTATTATTATTATTATTATTATTATTATTATTATTATTATTATTATTATTATTATTCTTCCGCCAACTTCAAACGACTTCTTCTCTGAAACGGCTGGACCGTTTTGCCTGAAAATATGTATATACCTTCTACATGTCATGCCATTAAAAGTGACTGAAACAGATTTTCGATTAGTCACGTGGTTCGGCCGCCATCTTGAAACTCATTAAATATGCATGTCTCTTGTATCTCAAAAACTATTGCATGTACAAACATGGAACTAACGGTATATTGAAGGCAACGGACAAGAGAATTGGCCAAAATATTCGTTGACCATATATGGTCATAGAACTCATTAAATATGCATGTCTCTTATATCTCAAGCACTATTGCATGTACAAACGTGAAACTGACGCTATATTGAAGGAAATGGTCACGAGAATGAGCCAACATATTCGTTGACCATATAAGGTCATATACCTCATTAAATATGCATACCTATAATATCTCAGGCACTATTGCACATACAGACATGGAACCATTGCTATATTGAAGGCTTTGGACAAGAGAAATTGTCAACGTGTTTCATGACCATATATGGTCATATAACTCATTAAATATGCATGTCTCCAATATCTCAAGCACTATTGCATGTACAAACATGGAACTAACAGTATACCGAAGGCAATGGACAAGAAAATTGACCAACATATTCGTTGACCATATATGGTCATAGAACTCATTAAATATGCATGTCTCCAGTGTCTCAAGCACCATTGCAAGTATAAACATGGTACCAATGATATATTGAAGGCAATGGACAAGAAAATTGGCCAACATATCCGTTGACCATATATGGTCATAGAACTCATTAAATATGCATGTCTCGAATATCTCAAGCGCTATTCCATGTACAAACATGGAACAAACACTATATTGAAGGAAATAGAAAAGAGAATTGGCAAACATATCCGTTGACCATATATGGTCATAGATCTCATTAATTATGCATGTCTCTAATATTTCAAGCAGTATTGCATGTACAGACAGGGTACCAACGCTATATTGAAGGCAATGGAAAGAGAATTGGCCAACATATCCGTTGACCATATATGGTCATAGAACTCATTCAATATGCATATATACAATATCTTGAGCACTATTGAAGTTAGAGACATAGAAATAGCGCTATAATGAAGGCATTGGGCCAGAACGTCATGTAACCTACACGTATATACATTGCACAAATCAAATCTTCAAACTTTTTTTTCCAAATTTAATAGTGTTATGGTCCCTTTTCTTGAAAGCCGTTAATAGCTGCTCTGCAGCTATATTTATTATTATTATTATTCTTATTATTTTTCCACCGTTTTTTAAAGCACTGTAACTTGAAAAATAATGCTGCGATTGATTAGACATTTTGCATGCTGATGAAGGGCCATGAGTTGTGGTGCATACCCCAAAATCAGCCATGTAGGTCACATGACCAGGCCGCCATCTTAGGTAGAACACAAACCGGAAGTGCTCAATTGCACCACTTTCTGAGGGTCTAGGAACTTCCGGTTTTTTTGTGTGGCATCATTGGCTCATGTCTAGCAAATATCAGCAATAAAATCTTTAGCGGTCATGTGACCTTGGCCGCCATATTGGATTTTGTGAAAATTGACAAAAAATTTTTAAAATCTTCTTCTCAAAAATGGCTCGTTCATGTGATTAGACATTTGCTTTGCAGCACCTATGGCCATAGCTCTACAAAGTGACTGAAGCAGATTTTTGAAAAATGGCTTCCTTTGGCAGCCATCTTGGATTTAGTAAAAAGTGAAAGTACGCTATAACTCATGAACAATTTGCCAGATTTAAACCAAAGTTGGCATACAACATCCCTTCGATAAGATGATTATGTGTTCATACAAATATTTCCCATGATTCAAGTGGTATTGGCGGCCATATTGAATTTATCAAAAAATTGCAAAAAACCTCAAAAAATTATCTTCTTAAAAACTGCTTGCTTGGTTGACAATCAATTTAGCATATAGTATGTCTGTTGATAGCTCTACAAAGGTACTGAAGCAGATTTTTGAAAAATGGCTTCCTTTGGCAGCCATCTTGGATTTAGTGAAAAGTGAAATTACGCTATAAATTATGAACAATTTTCCAGATTTCGACAAAACTTGGCATACAACATCCACTCAATAAGATGATTATGTGTTCATAAAAATATTTCCCATGACTCAAGTGGTTTTGGCGGCCATCTTGAATTTATCACAAAAATGCCAAAAACCTCAAGAAATTATTATCTTAAAAACTGCTTGCTTGTTTGACAATCTATTTAGCATATAGTATCTCTGTTGATAGCTCTACAAAGTTACTGAAGCCGATTTTTGAAAAATGGCTTCCTTTGGCAGCCATCTTGGATTTAGTAAAAAGTGAAAGCACGCTATAACTTATGAACAATTTGCCAGATTTAAACAAAACTTGGCATACAACATCCGCTCAATGAGATGATTATGTGTTCATGGAAAGATTTCCCATGATTCAAGTGGTTTTGGCGGCCATGTTGAATTTATCACAAAAATTCAAAAAACCTCAAAAAAATATCTTGTTAAAAACTGCTTGCTTGTTTGAAAAGCAATTTAGCATATAGTATCTCTGTTGATAGCTCTACAAAGTTACTGAAGTAGATTTTTAAAAATGGCTTCCTTTGGCAGCCATCTTGGATTTAGTAAAAGAGAAAAAGTTCTATAACTCATGAACTATTTGTCCTTGCATTAAGTTTATCATATTCCTGTGAAATCAAATCCATATGTTATGTAGTTTGTCTGCTATCTTGCATTCTAGACATGAAACGTTCGTCAAATAATCACATCGAGCAAGTGCAATTTGTCATGAGCCACGCAGGCTCGAAACCCGTCATCGCTGCTATGCAGCTATATTTATTATTATTCTTATTATTTTTCCACCGTTTTTTAAAGCACTGTAACTTGAAAAATAATGCTGCAATTCATTTGCTATTTTCCATGTTCATAAAGGGCCATGAGTTGTGGTGCATATCCAAAAACCAGCCATGTAGGTCACATGACCTGGCCGCCATCTTAGGTAGAACACAAACCGGAAGTGCTCAATTGCACCACTTTCTGAGGGTCTAGGAACTTCGGGTTTTTTTGTGTGGCATCATTGGCTCATGTCTAGCAAATATCAGCAATAAAATCTTTAGCGGTCATGTGACCTTGGCCGCCATATTGGATTTTGTGAAAATTGACAAAAAAATTTTAAAATCTTCTTCTCAAAAATGGCTCGTTCATGTGATTAGACATTTGCTTTGCAGCACCTATGGCCATAGCTCTACAAAGTGACTGAAGCAGATTTTTGAAAAATGGCTTCCTTTGGCAGCCATCTTGGATTTAGTAAAAAGTGAAAGTACGCTATAACTCATGAACAATTTGCCAGATTTAAACCAAAGTTGGCATACAACATCCCTTCGATAAGATGATTATATGTCCATAAAAATATTTCCCATGATTCAAGTGGTTTTGGCGGCCATATTGAATTTATCAAAAAATGCAAAAAACCGCAAAAAATTATCTTCTTAAAAACTGCTTGCTTGGTTGACAATCAATTTAGCATATAGTATCTCTGTTGATAGCTCTACAAAGGTACTGAAGCAGATTTTTGAAAAATGGCTTCCTTTGGCAGCCATCTTGGATTTAGTGAAAAGTGAAATTACGCTATAAATTATGAACAATTTTCCAGATTTCGACAAAACTTGGCATACAACATCCACTCAATAAGATGATTATGTGTTCATAAAAATATTTCCCATGACTCAAGTGGTTTTGGCGGCCATCTTGAATTTATCACAAAAATGACAAAAACCTCAAGAAATTATTATCTTAAAAACTGCTTGCTTGTTTGACAATCTATTTAGCATATAGTATCTCTGTTGATAGCTCTACAAAGTTACTGAAGCCGATTTTCGAAAAATGGCTTCCTTTGGCAGCCATTTTGGATTTAGTAAAAAAGTGAAAGTACGCTATAACTTATGAACGATTTGCCAGATTTAAACAAAACTTGGCATACAACATCCGCTCAATGAGATGATTATGTGTTCATGAAAATATTTCCCATGATTCAAGTGGTTTTGGCGGCCATGTTGAATTTATCACAAAAATTCAAAAAACCTCAAAAAATTATCTTGTTAAAAACTGCTTCCTTGTTTGAAAAGCAATTTAGCATATAATATCTCTGTTGATAGCTCTACAAAGTTACTAAAGTAGATTATCGAAAAATGGCTTCCTTTGGCAGCCATCTTGGATTTAGTAAAAGAGAAAAAGTTCTATAACTCATGAACTATTTGTCCTTGCATTAAGTTTATCATATTCCTGTGAAATCAAATCCATATGTTGTGTAGTTTGTCTGCTATCTTTCATTCTAGACATGAAACATTCGTCAAATAATCACATCGAGCAAGTGCAATTTGCCATGAGCCACGCAGGCTCGAAACCCGTCATCGCTGCTATGCAGCTATATTTATTATTATTATTATTCCGCCATTTTTTTTAAGCGCTGTAACTTACAAAATAATGCTGCGATTGATGAGGCATTTTGCATGCTGATGAAGGGCCATGAGTTGTGGTGCATACCCAAAAACCAGCCATGTAGGTCACATGACCTGGCCGCCATCTTAGGTAGAACACAAACCGGAAGTGCTCAATTGCACCACTTTCTGAGGGTCTAGGAACTTCCGGTTTTTTTGTGTGGCATCATTGGCTCATGTCTAGCAAATATCAGCAATAAAATCTTTAGCGGTCATGTGACCTTGGCCGCCATATTGGATTTTCCGAAAATTGACAAAAAACTTTTAAAATCTTCTTCTCAAAAATGGCTCATTCATGTGATTATACATTTGCTTTGCAGCACCTATGGCCATAGCCCTACAAAGTGACTGAAGCAGATTTTTGAAAAATGGCTTCCTTTGGCAGCCATCTTGGATTTAATAAAAAGTGAAAGTACGCTATAACTCATGAACAATTTGCCAGATTTAAACCAAAGTTGGCATACAACATCCCTTCAATAAGATGATTATGTGTTCATAAAAATATTTCCCATGATTCAAGTGGTTTTGGCGGCCATATTGAATTTATCGAAAAATTGCAAAAAACATCAAAAAATTATCTTCTTAAAAACTGCTTGTTTGTTTGACAATCAATTTAGCATATAATATCTCTGTTGATAGCTCTACAAAGTAACTGTAGCAGATTTTCGAAAAATGGCTTCTTTTGGCAGCCATCTTGGATTTAGTAAAAAGTGAAAGTACACTATAACTTATGAACGATTTGCCAGATTTAAACAAAACTTGGCATACAACATCTGCTCAATGAGATGATTATGTGTTCATGGAAATATTTCCCATGATTCAAGTGGTTTTGGCGGCCATGTTGAATTTATCACAAAAATTCAAAAAACCTCAAAAAATTATCTTGTTAAAAACTGCTTCCTTGTTTGAAAAGCAATTCAGCATATAGTATCTCTGTTGATAGCTCTACAAAGTTACTGAAGCAGATTTTCGAAAAATGGCTTCCTTTGGCAGCCATCTTGGATTTAGTAAAAAGTGAAACTACGCTATAACTTATGAACGATTTGCCAGATTTAAACAAAACTTGGCATACAACATCCGCTCAATGAGATGAATATGTGTTCATGAAAATATTTCCCATGATTAAAGTGGTTTTGGCGGCCATGTTGAATTTATCACAAAAATTCAAAAAACCTCAAAAAATTATCTTGTTAAAAACTGCTTCCTTGTTTGAAAAGCAATTCAGCATATAGTATCTCTGTTGATAGCTCTACAAAGTTACTGAAGCAGATTTTCGAAAAATGGCTTCCTTTGGCAGCCATCTTGGATTTAGTAAAAGAGAAAAAGTTCTATAACTCATGAACTATTTGTCCTTGCATTAAGTTTATCATATTCCTGTGAAATCAAATCCATATGTTGTGTAGTTTGTCTGCTATCTTTCATTCTAGACATGAAACATTCGTCAAATAATCACATCGAGCAAGTGCAATATGCCATGAGCCACGCAGGCTCGAAACCCGTCATCGCTGCTATGCAGCTATATTTATTATTATTATTTTTCCGCCGTTTTTTGTAACCACTGTAACTTGAAAAATAATGCTGCGATTGACTTGCCATTTCGCATTCTGATAAAGGACCATGAGTTGTGGTGCATACCCCAAAACCAGCTATGTAGGTCACATGACCTGGCCGCCATCTTAGGTAGAACACAGACCGGAAGTACTCAATTGCACCACTTTCTGAGGGTCTAGGAACTTCCGGTTTTTTTGTGTGGCATCATTGGCTCATGTCTAGCAAATATCAGCAATAAAAACTTTAGCGGTCATGTGACCTTGGCCGCCATATTGGATTTTCCGAAAATTGACAAGAAACTTTTAAAATCTTCTTCTCAAAAATGGCTCATTCATGTGATTATACATTTGCTTTGCAGCACCTATGGCCATAGCTCTACAAAGTGACTGAAGCAGATTTTTGAAAAATGGCTTCCTTTGGCAGCCATCTTGGATTTAATAAAAAGTGAAAGTACGCTATAACTCATGAACAATTTGCCAGATTTAAACCAAAGTTGGCATACAACATCCCTTCAATAAGATGATTATGTGTTCATAAAAATATTTCCCATGATTCAAGTGGTTTTGGCGGCCATGTTGAATTTATCACAAAAATGCCAAAAAACTAAAAAAATTATCTTCTTAAAAACTGCTTGCTTGTTTGAAAAACAATTCGGCATATAGTATCTCTGTTGATAGCTTCACAAAGTGACTGAAGCAGATTTTTGAAAAATGGCTTCCTTTGGCAGCCATCTTGGATTTAGTGAAAAGTGAAATTACGCTATAAATTATGAACAATTTTCCAGATTTCGACAAAACTTGGCATACAACATCCACTCAATAAGATGATTATGTGTTCATAAAAATATTTCCCATGACTCAAGTGGTTTTGGCGGCCATCTTGAATTTATCACAAAAATGCCAAAAACCTCAAGAAATTATTATCTTAAAAACTGCTTGCTTGTTTGACAATCTATTTAGCATATAGTATCTCTGTTGATAGCTCTACAAAGTTACTGAAGCCGATTTTCGAAAAATTGCTTCCTTTGGCAGCCATCTTGGATTTAGTATAAAGTGAAAGTACGCTATAACTTATGAACGATTTGCCAGATTTAAACAAAACTTGGCATACAACATCCGCTCAATGAGATGATTATGTGTTCATGGAAATATTTCTCATGATTCAAGTGGTTTTGGCGGCCATGTTGAAATTATCACAAAAATTCAAAAAACCTCAATAAATTATCTTGTTAAAAACTGCTTCCTTGTTTGAAAAGCAATTTAGCATATAGTATCTCTGTCGATAGCTCTACAAAGTTACTAAAGCAGATTTTCAAAAAATGGCTTCCTTTGGCAGCCATCTTGGATTTAGTAAAAAGTGAAAGTACGCTATAACTTATGAACGATTTGCTAGATTTAAACAAAACTTGGCATACAACATCCGCTCAATGAGATGATTATGTGTTCATGGAAATATTTCTCATGATTCAAGTGGTTTTGGCGGCCATGTTGAATTTATCACAAAAATTCAAAAAACCTCAAAAAAATATCTTGTTAAAAACTGCTTGCTTGTTTGAAAAGCAATTTAGCATATAGTATCTCTGTTGATAGCTCTACAAAGTTACTGAAGTAGATTTTTAAAAATGGCTTCCTTTGGCAGCCATCTTGGATTTAGTAAAAGAGAAAAAGTTCTATAACTCATGAACTATTTGTCCTTGCATTAAGTTTATCATATTCCTGTGAAATCAAATCCATATGTTGTGTAGTTTGTCTGCTATCTTGCATTCTAGACATGAAACGTTCGTCAAATAAGCACATCGAGCAAGTGCAATTTGTCATGAGCCACGCAGGCTCGAAACCCGTCATCGCTGCTATGCAGCTATATTTATTCTTATTATTTTTCCACCGTTTTTTAAAGCACTGTAACTTGAAAAATAATGCTGCAATTCATTTGCTATTTTCCATGTTCATAAAGGGCCATGAGTTGTGGTGCATATCCAAAAACCAGCCATGTAGGTCACATGACCTGGCCGCCATCTTAGGTAGAACACAAACCGGAAGTGCTCAATTGCACCACTTTCTGAGGGTCTAGGAACTTCCAGTTTTTTTGTGTGGCATCATTGGCTCATGTCTAGCAAATATCAGCAATAAAATCTTTAGCGGTCATGTGACCTTGGCCGCCATATTGGATTTTGTGAAAATTGACAAAAAAATTTTAAAATCTTCTTCTCAAAAATGGCTCGTTCATGTGATTAGACATTTGCTTTGCAGCACCTATGGCCATAGCTCTACAAAGTGACTGAAGCAGATTTTTGAAAAATGGCTTCCTTTGGCAGCCATCTTGGATTTAGTAAAAAGTGAAAGTACGCTATAACTCATGAACATATTGCCAGATTTAAACCAAAGTTGGCATACAACATCCCTTCGATAAGATGATTATATGTTCATAAAAATATTTCCCATGATTCAAGTGGTTTTGGCGGCCATATTGAATTTATCAAAAAATGCAAAAAACCTCAAAAAATTATCTTCTTAAAAACTGCTTGCTTGGTTGACAATCAATTTAGCATATAGTATCTCTGTTGATAGCTCTACAAAGGTACTAAAGCAGATTTTTGAAAAATGGCTTCCTTTGGCAGCCATCTTGGATTTAGTGAAAAGTGAAATTACGCTATAAATTATGAACAATTTTCCAGATTTCGACAAAACTTGGCATACAACATCCACTCAATAAGATGATTATGTGTTCATAAAAATATTTCCCATGACTCAAGTGGTTTTGGCGGCCATCTTGAATTTATCACAAAAATGCCAAAAACCTCAAAAAATTATTATCTTAAAAACTGCTTGCTTGTTTGACAATCTATTTAGCATATAGTATCTCTGTTGATAGCTCTACAAAGTCACTGAAGCCGATTTTCGAAAAATGGCTTCCTTTGGCAGCCATCTTGGATTTAGTAAAAAAGTGAAAGTACGCTATAACTTATGAACGATTTGCCAGATTTAAACAAAACTTGGCATACAACATCCGCTCAATGAGATGATTATGTGTTCATGAAAATATTTCCCATGATTCAAGTGGTTTTGGCGGCCATGTTGAATTTATCACAAAAATTCAAAAAACCTCAAAAAAATATCTTGTTAAAAACTGCTTCCTTGTTTGAAAAGCAATTTAGCATATAGTATCTCTGTTGATAGCTCTACAAAGTTACTAAAGTAGATTATCGAAAAATGGCTTCCTTTACCAGCCATCTTGGATTTAGTAAAGAGAAAAAGTTCTATAACTCATGAACTATTTGTCCTTGCATTAAGTTTATCATATTCCTGTGAAATCAAAACCATATGTTGTGTAGTTTGTCTGCTATCTTTCATTCTAGACATGAAACATTCGTCAAATAATCACATCGAGCAAGTGCAATTTGCCATGAGCCACGCAGGCTCGAAACCCGTCATCGCTGCTATGCAGCTATATTTAGGGTTTCGAGCCCTATGGGTCGGAAACCCTTTTGTAATTGCTATGTTTATTAGGGTTTCGAGCCCTATGGGTCGGAAACCCTTTTGTAATTGCTATGTTTATTATTATTATTATTATTATTCTTATTATTTTTCCACCGTTTTTTAAAGCACTGTAACTTGAAAAATAATGCTGCGATTGATTAGGCATTTTGCATGCTGATGAAGGGCCATGAGTTGTGGTGCATACCCCAAAATCAGCCATGTAGGTCACATGACCTGGCCGCCATCTTAGGTAGAACACAAACCGGAAGTGCTCAATTGCACCACTTTCTGAGGGTCTAGGAACTTCCGGTTTTTTTGTGTGGCATCATTGGCTCATGTCTAGCAAATATCAGCAATAAAATCTTTAGCGGTCATGTGACCTTGGCCGCCATATTGGATTTTATGAAAATTGACAAAAAAATTTTAAAATCTTCTTCTCAAAAATGGCTCGTTCATGTGATTAGACATTTGCTTTGCAGCACCTATGGCCATAGCTCTACAAAGTGACTGAAGCAGATTTTTGAAAAATGGCTTCCTTTGGCAGCCATCTTGGATTTAGTAAAAAGTGAAAGTACGCTATAACTCATGAACAATTTGCCAGATTTAAACCAAAGTTGGCATACAACATCCCTTCGATAAGATGATTATGTGTTCATAAAAATATTTCCCATGATTCAAGTGGTTTTGGCGGCCATCTTGAATTTATCAAAAAATTGCAAAAAACCTCAAGAAATTATTATCTTAAAAACTGCTTGCTTGTTTGACAATCTATTTAGCATATAGTATCTCTGTTGATAGCTCTACAAAGTTACTGAAGCCGATTTTCGAAAAATGGCTTCCTTTGGCAGCCATCTTGGATTTAGTAAAAAAGTGAAAGTACGCTATAACTTATGAACGATTTGCCAGATTTAAACAAAACTTGGCATACAACATCCGCTCAATGAGATGATTATGTGTTCATGAAAATATTTCCCATGATTCAAGTGGTTTTGGCGGCCATGTTGAATTTATCACAAAAATTCAAAAAACCTCAAAAAATTATCTTGTTAAAAACTGCTTCCTTGTTTGAAAAGCAATTTAGCATATAGTATCTCTGTTGATAGCTCTACAAAGTTACTAAAGTAGATTATCGAAAAATGGCTTCCTTTGGCAGCCATCTTGGATTTAGTAAAAGAGAAAAAGTTCTATAACTCATGAACTATTTGTCCTTGCATTAAGTTTATCATATTCCTGTGAAATCAAATCCATATGTTGTGTAGTTTGTCTGCTATCTTTCATTCTAGACATGAAACATTCGTCAAATAATCACATCGAGCAAGTGCAATTTGCCATGAGCCACGCAGGCTCGAAACCCGTCATCGCTGCTATGCAGCTATATTTATTCTTATTATTATTTTTCCGCCGTTTTTATAAATCACTGTAACTTGAAAAATAATGCTGCGATTGATTAGGCATTTTGCATGCTGATGAAGGGCCATGAGTTGTGGTGCATATCCCAAAACCAGCCATGTAGGTCACATGACCTGGCAGCCATCTTAGGTAGAACACAAACCGGAAGTGCTCAATTGCATCACTTTCTGAGGGTCTAGGAACTTCGGGTTTTTTTGTGTGGCATCATTGGCTCATGTCTAACAAATATCAGCAATAAAATCTTTAGCGGTCATGTGACCTTGGCCGCCATATTGGATTTTGTGAAAATTGACAAAAAACTTTTAAAATCTTCTTCTCAAAAATGGCTCGTTCATGTGATTAGACATTTGCTTTGCAGCACCTATGGCCATTGCTCTACAAAGTGACTGAAGCAGATTTTTGAAAAATGGCTTCCTTTGGCAGCCATCTTGGATTTAGTAAAAAGTGAAAGTACGCTATAACTCATGAACAATTTGCCAGATTTAAACCAAAGTTGGCATACAACATCCCTTCAATAAGATGATTATGTGTTCATAAAAATATTTCCCATGATTCAAGTGGTTTTGGCGGCCATATTGAATTTATCAAAAAATTGCAAAAAACCTCAAAAAATTATCTTCTTAAAAACTGCTTGCTTGGTTAACAATCAATTTAGCATATAGTATCTCTGTTGATAGCTCTACAAAGGTACTGAAGCAGATTTTTGAAAAATGGCTTCCTTTGGCAGCCATCTTAGATTTAGTGAAAAGTGAAATTACGCTATAAATTATGAACAATTTTCCAGATTTCGACAAAACTTGGCATACAACATCCACTCAATAAAATGATTATGTGTTCATAAAAATATTTCCCATGACTCAAGTGGTTTTGGCGGCCATCTTGAATTTATCACAAAAATGCCAAAAACCTCAAGAAATTATTATCTTAAAAACTGCTTGCTTGTTTGACAATCTATTTAGCATATAGTATCTCTGTTGATAGCTCTACAAAGTTACTGTAGCAGTTTTTCGAAAAATGGCTTCCTTTGGCAGCCATCTTGGATTTAGTAAAAAGTGAAAGTACGCTATAACTTATGAACGATTTGCCAGATTTAAACAAAACTTGGCATACAACATCCCTTCAATAAGTTGATTATGTGTTCATAAAAATATTTCCCATGATTCAAGTGGTTTTGGCCGCCATCTTGAATTTATCAAAAAAATGCAAAAAATCTCAAAAAAATATCTTCTTAAAAACTGCTTGCTTGTTTGACAATCAATTTAGCATATATTATCTCTCTTGATAGCTCTACAAAATTACTGAATCAGATTTTTGAAAAATGACTTTCTTTGGCAGCCATCTTGGATTTAGTAAAAAGTGAAATTACGCTATAACTCATGAACAATTTGCCAGATTGAAACCAAAGTTGGCATACAACATCCCTTCAATAAGATGATTATGTGTTCATAAAAATATTTCCCATGATTCAAGTGGTTTTGGCGACCATCTTGAATTTATCAAAAAAATGCAAAAAAACTCAAAAAATTATCTTTTAAAAATTGCTCGCTTGTTTGACAAGCAGTTTAGAATATGGCACCTATGTTGATAGGTCTACAAAGATTTTGAAGCAGATTTTTGAAAAATGCCTTTTTTTTGGCAGGCAATGTGGATTTAGTAAAAAGTGAAATTATGCTATAACTCATGACCAATTTGCCGAACATTAGACAGATGACTATGAATGGTTATGTCTGTTGATTCCAGTGTCATTCATAATAGCAAAATACCAGAGGACTTGTTAAGAACATTGCATTTTAGACATGAAACGTTCATCAAATAATCACATCAAGCAAGTGCAATTTGCCATGAGCCATGCAGGCTCGAAACCCGTCATCGCTGCTATGCAGCTATATTTATTATTATTAGGGTTTCGAGCCCATTTGGTCGAAACCCTATTGTAATTGTTCCGTTTATTAGGTTTTCAAGACACATGTCTTGGAAACCTATTGTAATCGTTATGTTTTTTATTATTATTCCGCCAGATTTTTCGCTAAGCGCCATTCGAACACCGTTGCACATATCTTGAAAATGTTTGCACATGTTTGTAAAGTTTGATGAGATCTAGTGCATATCGTAAGATGACGCATATTGGTCACGTGGTACGGCGGCCATTTTGAATTTAAGACGAAAAATGGCATGCTCATTTAAACACCTTTCTGAGGGTCTAGGAGTCTCAAACTTTCGGTTAAAAGAAGCATTGGCCTTAGAGCTACGTATTTCATGAAAAAAAAGTTGAACGGTCATGTGACTTTTTTATCTAGAATTTTCTGAAATATTGTTTTGCATCTCATTTGCATAATTTTGATCGTATCAAAATTCCACGCCATAATTTTGAAGAACATTATACATACTACAGATTAATCAAAGAATCATGGAAGTGCGACCAGTAGTTTTGGAGCAGTTGATTTATGAATGTTTTTCACATTTTTTATAAAATAGTCAGAAATGATGCATTATGGGAAAGGGGGAGGGCCCTTAATAGATACAAATTGAATTGCCATATATTGAGAACTATTGCATATACAACCATGGAACCAACGCTATATTGAAGACATTGGACAAGAGAATTGACCAAAATATTGGATGACCATATATGGTCATACAACTCATTAAATATGCACGTCTCTCATATCTCAGGCACTATTGCAAGTACAAACATGGAACCATGGCTATATTGAAGACATTGGACGAGAGAATTGACCAACATATTCAATGACCATATACGGTCATATAACTCATTAAATATGCATGTCTCTAATATCTCATGCACTATTGCAAGTACAAATATGGACCCAATGCTTTATTGAAGACATTGGACAGAAGAATTGACCAACATAGTTGATGACCATATATGGTCATAGAACTCATTAAATATACATATCCATAATATCTCTAGCACTTTAAAAGATAGAGACATGTACCCAAACCTATATTGAAAGCATTGGACAAGAGAATTGACCAACACATTCGATGACCATATATGGTCATGCAACTCATTAAATATGCATGTCTCTAATGCCTCAGGCACTATTGCAAGCACAAACATGGAACCAATGCTATATTGAAGTCATTATACAAAAGAATTGACCAACGTATTTGATGACCATATATGGTCATAGAACTCATTATATATGCATGTCTCTAATATATTATGTACTATTGCAATTGCAAACATGGTACCAACCCTATATTTAAGACATTGGACAACAAAATTGACCAACATAGTTCATGACCATATATGGTCATAGAACTCATTAAATATGCATGTCTCTAATATCTTATGCACTATTGCAAGTACAAACTTGGAACCAACGCTATATTGAAGACATTGGCCGAGAGAATTGACTAACATATTCTATGACCATATATGGTCATAAAACTCATTAAATATGCATATCCATAATATCTCGAGCACTTTTAAACATAGACATGTACCCAAACTTATATTGAAGACATTGGACAAGAGAATTGACCAACACATTCGATGACCATATATGGTCATAGAACTCATTAAATATCCAAGTCTCTAATATCTTAGGCACTGTTGCAAGTAGGAACATGGAACCAATGCTATATTGAAGACATTGGACAAGAGAATTGACAAACATACCCGATGACTATATATGGTCATGGAACTCATTAAATATGCATGGCTATAATATCTCGGACACTATCACATATACAAACATGGAACCAACGCTATTGCAAACAGTCATACATGGCCATGCATTGCATGTGTCTTCGCCATGTGCCATGGTCTTGAAAACCGGTGATTGCTGCTATGCAGCTATATTTATTATTATTATTATTATTATTATTATTATTCTTCCGCCTAAATTTTTGGTCACGCTTTATGTCAACACCGTTGGACCGATCAGTTCCATACTTGCCACAATGGTAAAGCTGTATGAGATCTGGTGCATATCCTAAGTTCAGACACATAGGTCACATGACCAGGCCGCCATCTTGGATTAAAGGCGAAATTTTCAATGCCGAATTGCGCACCTTTCTGAGGGTCTGAGTGCTCTAATTTTTTTATGATAGTAGCAGTGCGACAAGGGCTACAAATTTCATCAAAAAAAACTTTAGCGGTCACGTGACTAATTTTTTTCTAGAATTTTTTTAATTTTCTTTTGCATCTCATTTGCATAATTTTCGACTAATCAACTATCCCTGAATAACTTTGAAAGATCATATGACATAGTATTTAATTCCAAAATATGAAGTCCAGGCGATAAGCCGTTTTTTAGAAGAAGATTTTAGAATGTTTTTTCATATTTTTTTTTGTTCTTTTATATGGTCACGTGACCTCATTTTATAGACATAATTGCAATATCTCAAGCACTGCTACAGATAGGAACATGCAACCAGTGCAATATTGAAGTGATGGTACATGAAATTCTACTAACAAACAAGATGACCATATATGGTCATGTGATCTCATTAAATATGCATAAATGTAATATATCAAGCACTGTAAGAGTTAGGGACATGCATCCTGTGCAATATCGAAGGTATGGGTCAAGAGATGTGACTAACTAATGTGATGACCATATATGGTCATGTGACTTCATTAAATATGCATAATTGAATTATCTCAAGCACAGTTACAGACGGGAACATGCAACCAGTGCAATATTGAAGTGATGGTACATGAAATTTTACTAACAAACAAGATGACCATATATGGTCATGTGACCTCATTGAATATGATTAAATGTAATATATCAAGCACTGTAAAAGTTAGGGACATGCATCCTGTGCAATATCGAAGGTATGGGTCAAGAGATGTGACTAACTAATGTGATGACCATATATGGTCATGTGACTTCATTAAATATGCATAATTGAATTATCTCAAGCACTGTTACAGTTAGAAACATGCAACCTGTGCAATATCGAAGCTGTGAGACAAGAGATGTGACTAACTAATGTGATGACCATATATGGTCATGTGACGTCATTAAATATGCATAATTGTAATATCTCAAGCAGAATCACAAATAGAGACATGCAACATATGCAATATCGAAGCTATGAGACAAGAGATGTGACTAACTAATGTGATGACCATATATGGTCATGTAACTTCATCAAATATGCATAAATGTAGTAACTCAAGCACTGTTACAGATAGGAACATGCAACCAGTGCAATATTGAAGCTATTGCACAACAGAAGTGACTAACACATCTGATGACCATATATGGTCATGTGACCTCATCAAATATGCATAAATGTTATATCTCAATCACTGTTACAGATAGGAACATGCAACCAGTGCAATATTGAAGCTATTGCACAACAGAAGTGACTAACATATCCGATGACCATATATGGTCATGTGACCTCATCAAATAAGCATAAATGTAATAACTCAAGCACTATTACAGACGGGAACATGCAACCTGTGCAATATCGAATCTATGGAACAATAGATGTGACTAACTAATGTGATGACCATATATGGTCATGTGACCTCATCAAATATGCATAAATGTTATATGTCAAGCACTGATACAGATAGGAACATGCAACCAGTGCAATATTGAAGTTATTGCACAACAGAAGTGACCGACACATCCGATGTCCATATATGGTCATGTGACATCATTAAATATGTATGATTGTAAAACATTAAGCACTGTTACAGACAGGAACATGTAACATGTTTAGTATGAAGGCCATGCAAATCCATTAATATATTCATGTCGATGATGCTGGTTTTGGAACGCTGCTAATAAGTCAGTGGGCTCGAAACCCGACATTGCTGCAACGCAGCTATATTTATTATTATTATTCTTCCGCCTAAATTTTTGGTCACGCTTTATGTCAACACCGTTGGACCGATCAGTTCCATACTTGCCACAATGGTAAAGCTGTATGAGATCTGGTGCATATCCTAAGTTCAGACACATAGGTCACATGACCAGGCCGCCATCTTGGATTAAAGGCGAAATTTTCAATGCCGAATTGCGCACCTTTCTGAGGGTCTGAGTGCTCCAATTTTTTTTATGATAGTAGCAGTGCGACAAGGGCTACAAATTTCATCAAAAAAAACTTTAGCGGTCACGTGACTAATTTTTTTCTAGAATTTTTTTTAATTTTCTTTTGCATCTCATTTGCATAATTTTCGACTAATCAACTATCCCTGAATAACTTTGAAAGATCATATGACATAGTATTTAATTCCAAAATATGAAGTCCAGGCGATAAGCCGTTTTTTAGAAGAAGATTTTAGAATGTTTTTTCATATTTTTTTGGTTCTTTTATATGGTCACGTGACCTCATTTTATAGACATAATTGCAATATCTCAAGCACTGTTACAGATAGGAACATGCAACCAGTGCAATATTGAAGTGATGGTACATGAAATTCTACTAACAAACAAGATGACCATATATGGTCATGTGATCTCATTAAATATGCATAAATGTAATATATCAAGCACTGTTACAGATAGCGACATGCAACCTGTGCAATATCGAAGCTATAAGACACGAGATGTGACTAACTAATGTGATGACCATATATGGTCATGTGACTTCATCAAATATGCATAAATGTAATAACTCAAGAACAGTTACAGACGGGAACATGCAACCAGTGCAATATTGAAGTGATGGTACATGAAATTTTACTAACAAACAAGATGACATATATGGTCATGTGACCTCATTGAATATGATTAAATGTAATATATCAAGCACTGTAAGAGTTAGGGACATGCATCCTGTGCAATATCGAAGGTATGGGTCAAGAGATGTGACTAACTAATGTGATGACCATATATGGTCATGTGACTTCATTAAATATGCATAATTGAATTATCTCAAGCACTGTTTCAGTTAGAAACATGCAACCTGTGCAATATCGAAGCTGTGAGACAAGAGATGTGACTAACTAATGTGATGACCATATATGGTCATGTAACTTCATCAAATATGCATACATGAAATAACTCAAGCACTGTTACAGACATGAACATGCAACCTGTGCAAAATCGAAGCTATGGGACATGAGATGTGAGTAACTAATGTGATGACCATATATGGTCATGTGACTTCAACAAATATGCATAAATGTAATAACTCAAGCACAGTTACAGACGGGAACATGCAACCAGTGCAATATTGTAGTGATGGTACATGAAATTTTACTAACAAACAAGATGACCATATATGGTCATGTGACCTCATTGAACATGCATAAATGTAATAACTCAAGCACAGTAAACAGACGGGAACATGCAACCTGTGCAATATCGAAGCTATGAGACAAGAGATGTGACTAACTAATGTGATGACCATATATGGTCATGTGACATCATCAAATATGCATCTCTAGCACTGTTACTGATAGAAACATACAACCAGTGCAATATTGAAGTTATTGCACAACAAAGGTGACTAACATATCCGATGACCATATATGGTCATATGACCTCATCAAATATGCATAAATGTAATAACTCCAGCACTGTTACAGATAGGAACATGCAACCAATGCCATATTGAAGTTACTGCACAACAGAGATGACAGCAATATCTGATGACCATATATGGTCATGTGACCTCATCAAACATGCATAAATATAATAACTCAATCACTGTCACATGCAACCTGTGCAATATCGAAACTATGGGACAAGAGATGTGAATAACTAATGTGATGACCATATATGGTCATGTGACCTCAACAAATATGCATAAATGTAATAACTCAAGCACTGTTACAGACAGGAACATGCAACTAGTGCAATATTAAAAGTCTTGCACAAGAGAGATGACTAACATATCTGATGCCCATACACGGTCATGTGACATCATTAAATATGCATAAATGTAATAACTCAAGCACTGTTACAGACGGGAACATGCAACCTGTGCAATATTGAATCTATGGAACAAGAGATGTGACTAACTAATGTGATGACCATATATGGTCATGTGACCTCGTCAAATATGCGTAAATGTTATATCTCAAGCACTGTTACAGATAGGAACATGCAACCAATGCAATATTGAAGTTATTGCACAACAGAGCTGACAAAAACATCCGATGACCATATATGGTCATGGGACATCATTAAATATGCAAGACTGTAATACCTTAAACACTGTTACAGACAGGAACATGTAACATGTTTAGTATGAAGACCATGCAATTCCTTTAATATATTATTGTCAGTGTTCCTGATTTTGGAACGCTGCTAATAAGTCAGTGGGCTCGAAACCCGACATTGCTGCAACGCAGCTATATTTAGGGTTTCGAGCCCTATGGGTCGGAAACCCTTTTGTAATTGCTATGTTTATTATTAGGGTTTCGAGCCCTATGGGGCGAAACCCTTTTGTAATTGCTATGTTTATTAGGGTTTCGAGCCCTATGGGGCGAAACCCTATTGTAATTGCTATGTTTATTATTCTTATTATTTTTTTTCCGCCGTTTTTATAAATCACTGTAACTTGAAAAATAATGCTGCGATTGATTTGCCATTTCGCATGATGATAAAGTGTCATGAGTTGTGGTGCATATCCCAAAACCAGCCATGTAGGTCACATGACCTGGCCGCCATCTTAGGTAGAACACAAACCGGAAGTGCTCAATTGCACCACTTTCTGAGGGTCTAGGAACTTCCGGTTTTTTTGTGTGGCATCATTGGCTCATGTCTAGCAAATATCAGCAATAAAATCTTTAGCGGTCATGTGACCTTGGCCGCCATATTGGATTTTCTGAAAATTGACAAAAAACTTTTAAAATCTTCTTCTGAAAAATGGCTCATTCATGTGATCAGACATTTGGTTTGCAGCACCTATGGCCATAGCTCTACAAAGTGACTGAAGCAGATTTTTGAAAAATGGCTTCCTTTGGCAGCCATCTTGGATTTAGTAAAAAGTGAAATTACGCTATAACTTATGAACAATTTGCCAGATTTAAACAAAACTTGGCATACAACATTCCTTCAATAAGATGATTATGTGTTCATAAAAATATGTCCCATGATTCAAGTGGTTTTGGCGGCCATATTGAATTTATCAAAAAATTGCAAAAAACCTCAAAAAATTATCTTCTTAAAAACTGCTTGCTTGTTTGACAATCAATTTAGCATATAGTATCTCTGTTGATAGCTCTACAAAGCTACTGAAGCAGATTTTTGAAAAATGGCTTCCTTTGGCAGCCATCTTTGATTTAGTGAAAAGTGAAAGTACGCTATAACTTATGAACAATTTGCCAGATTGAACCCAAAGTTGGCATCCAACATCCCTTCGATAAGATGATTATGTGTTCATAAAAATATTTCCCATGATTCAAGTGGTTTTGGCGGCCATGTTGAATTTATCACAAAAATGAAAAAAACATCAAAAAATTATCTTCTTAAAAACTGCTTGCTTGTTTGACAATCAATTGAGCATATAGTATCTCTGTTGATAGCTCTACAAAGTTACTGAAGCAGATTTTTGAAAAAATGGCTTCCTTTGGCAGCCATCTTGGATTTTGTAAAAGAGAAAAAGTTCTATAACTCATGAACTATTTGTCCTTGCATTAAGTTTATCATATTCCTGTGAAATCAAATCCATATTTTGTGTAGTTTGTCTGCTATCTTGCATTCTAGACATGAAACGTTCGTTAAATAATCACATCGAGCAAGTGCAATTTGTCATGAGCCACGCAGGCTCGAAACCCGTCATCGCTGCTATGCAGCTATATTTATTCTTATTATTATTATTATTTTTCCGCCGTTTTTATAAACCACTGTAACTTGAAAAATAATGCTGCGATTGAATAGGCATTTTGCATGCTGATGAAGGGCCATAAGTTGTGGTGCATACCCCAAAACCAGCCATGTAGGTCACATGACCTGGCCGCCATCTTAGGTAGAACACAAACCGGAAGTGCTCAATTGCACCACTTTCTGAGGGTCTAGGAACTTCCGGTTTTTTTGTGTGGCATCATTGGCTCATGTCTAGCAAATATCAGCAATAAAATCTTTAGCGGTCATGTGACCTTGGCCGCCATATTGGATTTTGTGAAAATTGACAAAAAATTTTTAAAATCTTCTTCTCAAAAATGGTTCGTTCATGTGATTAGACATTTGCTTTGCAGCACCTATGGCCATAGCTCTACAAAGTGACTGAAGCAGATTTTTGAAAAATGGCTTCCTTTGGCAGCCATCTTGGATTTAGTAAAAAGTGAAAGTACGCTATAACTCATGAACAATTTGCCAGATTTAAACCAAAGTTGGCATACAACATCCCTTCAATAAGATGATTATGTGTTCATAAAAATATTTCCCATGATTCAAGTGGTTTTGGCGGCCATATTGAATTTATCAAAAAATTGCAAAAACCTCAAAAAATTATCTTCTTAAAAACTGCTTGCTTGGTTGACAATCAATTTAGCATATAGTATCTCTGTTGATAGCTCTACAAAGGTACTGAAGCAGATTTTTGAAAAATGGCTTCCTTTGGCAGCCATCTTGGATTTAGTGAAAAGTGAAATTACGCTATAAATTATGAACAATTTTCAAGATTTCGACAAAACTTGGCATACAACATCCACTCAATAAGATGATTATGTGTTCATAAATATATTTCCCATGACTCAAGTGGTTTTGGCGGCCATCTTGAATTTATCACAAAAATGCCAAAAACCTCAAGAAATTATTATCTTAAAAACTGCTTGCTTGTTTGACAATCTATTTAGCATATAGTATCTCTGTTGATAGCTCTACAAAGTTACTGAAGCCGATTTTCGAAAAATTGCTTCCTTTGGCAGCCATCTTGGATTTAGTAAAAAGTGAAAGTATGCTATAACTTATGAACGATTTGCCAGATTTAAATAAAACTTGGCATACAACATCCGCTCAATGAGATGATTATGTGTTCATGAAAATATTTCCCATGATTCAAGTGGTTTTGGCGACCATGTTGAATTTATCACAAAAATTCAAAATACCTCAAAAAATTATCTTGTTAAAAACTGCTTCCTTGTTTGAAAAGCAATTTAGCATATAGTATCTCTGTTGATAGCTCTACAAAGTTACTAAATTAGATTATCGAAAAATGGCTTCCTTTGGCAGCCATCTTGGATTTAGTAAAAGAGAAAAAGTTCTATAACTCATGAACTATTTGTCCTTGCATTAAGTTTATCATACTCCTGTGAAATCAAATCCATATGTTGTGTAGTTTGTCTGCTATCTTTCATTCTAGACATGAAACATTCGTCAAATAATCACATCGAGCAAGTGCAATTTGCCATGAGCCACGCAGGCTCGAAACCCGTCATCGCTGCTATGCAGCTATATTTCTTATTATTATTTTTCCGCCGTTTTTATAAATCACTGTAACTTGAAAAATAATGCTGCGATTGATTAGGCATTTTGCATGCTGATGAAGGGCCATGAGTTGTGGTGCATATCCCAAAATCAGCCATGTAGGTCACATGACCTGGCAGCCATCTTAGGTAGAACACAAACCGGAAGTGCTCAATTGCACCACTTTCTGAGGGTCTAGGAACTTCCGGTTTTTTTGTGTGGCATCATTGGCTCATGTCTAACAAATATCAGCAATAAAATCTTTAGCGGTCATGTGACCTTGGCCGCCATATTGGATTTTGTGAAAATTGACAAAAAACTTTTAAAATCTTCTTCTCAAAAATGGCTCGTTCATGTGATTAGACATTTGCTTTGCAGCACCTATGGCCATTGCTCTACAAAGTGACTGAAGCAGATTTTTGAAAAATGGCTTCCTTTGGCAGCCATCTTGGATTTAGTAAAAAGTGAAAGTACGCTATAACTCATGAACAATTTGCCAGATTTAAACCAAAGTTGGCATACAACATCCCTTCAATAAGATGATTATGTGTTCATAAAAATATTTCCCATGATTCAAGTGGTTTTGGCGGCCATATTGAATTTATCAAAAAATTGCAAAAAACCTCAAAAAATTATTTTCTTAAAAACTGCTTGCTTGGTTGACAATCAATTTAGCCTATAGTATCTCTGTTGATAGCTCTACAAAGGTACTGAAACAGATTTTTGAAAAATGGCTTCCTTTGGCAGCCATCTTAGATTTAGTGAAAAGTGAAATTACGCTATAAATTATGAACAATTTTCCAGATTTCGACAAAACTTGGCATACAACATCCACTCAATAAGATGATTATGTGTTCATAAAAATATTTCCCATGACTCAAGTGGTTTTGGCGGCCATCTTGAATTTATCACAAAAATGCCAAAAACCTCAAGAAATTATTATCTTAAAAACTGCTTGCTTGTTTGACAATCTATTTAGCATATAGTATCTCTGTTGATAGCTCTACAAAGTTACTGAAGCCGATTTTCGAAAAATTGCTTCCTTTGGCAGCCATCTTGGATTTAGTAAAAAGTGAAAGTACGCTATAACTTATGAACGATTTGCCAGATTTAAACAAAACTTGGCATACAACATCCGCTCAATGCGATGATTATGTGTTCATGAAAATATTTCCCATGATTCAAGTGGTTTTGGCGGCCATGTTGAATTTATCACAAAAATTCAAAGAACCTCAAAAAATTATCTTGTTAAAAACTGCTTCCTTGTTTGAAAAGCAATTTAGCATATAGTATCTCTGTCGATAGCTCTACAAAGTTACTGAAGCAGATTTTCGAAAAATGGCTTCCTTTGGCAGCCATCTTGGATTTAGTAAAAAGTGAAAGTACGCTATAACTTATGAATGATCTGCCAGATTTAAACAAAACTTGGCATACAACATCCGCTCAATGAGATGATTATGTGTTCATGAAAATATTTCCCATGATTCAAGTGGTTTTCGCGGCCATGTTGAATTTATCACAAAAAATCAAAAAACCTCAAAAAAATTATCTTGTTAAAAACTGCTTGCTTGTTTGAAAAACAATTTGGCATATAGTATCCCTGTTGATAGCTCTACAAAGTTACTGAAGTAGATTTTTAAAAATGGCTTCCTTTGGCAGCCATCTTTGTTTTAGTAAAAGAGAAAAAGTTCTATAACTCATGAACTATTTGTCCTTGCATTAAGTTTATCATATTCCTGTGAAATCAAATCCATATGTTGTGTAGTTGGTCTGCTATCTTGCATTCTAGACATGAAACGTTCGTCAAATAATCACATCGAGCAAGTGCAATTTGCCATGAGCCACGCAGGCTCGAAACCCGTCATCGCTGCTATGCAGCTATATTTAGGGTTTCGAGCCCTATGGGGCGAAACCCTATTGTAATTGCTTTGATTATTATTAGGGTTTCGAGCCCTATGGGTCGAAACCCTTTTGTAATTGCTATGTTTATTATTATTATTATTATTTTTCCGCCGTTTTTTGTAACCACTGTAACTTGAAAAATAATGCTGCGATTGACTTGCCATTTCGCATTCTGATAAAGGACCATGAGTTGTGGTGCATACCCCAAAACCAGCTATGTAGGTCACATGACCTGGCCGCCATCTTAGGTAGAACACAGACCGGAAGTACTCAATTGCACCACTTTCTGAGGGTCTAGGAACTTCCGGTTTTTTTGTGTGGCATCATTGGCTCATGTCTAGCAAATATCAGCAATAAAAACTTTAGCGGTCATGTGACCTTGGCCGCCATATTGGATTTTCCGAAAATTGACAAGAAACTTTTAAAATCTTCTTCTCAAAAATGGCTCATTCATGTGATTATACATTTGCTTTGCAGCACCTATGGCCATAGCTCTACAAAGTGACTGAAGCAGATTTTTGAAAAATGGCTTCCTTTGGCAGCCATCTTGGATTTAATAAAAAGTGAAAGTACGCTATAACTCATGAACAATTTGCCAGATTTAAACCAAAGTTGGCATACAACATCCCTTCAATAAGATGATTATGTGTTCATAAAAATATTTCCCATGATTCAAGTGGTTTTGGCGGCCATGTTGAATTTATCACAAAAATGCCAAAAAACTAAAAAAATTATCTTCTTAAAAACTGCTTGCTTGTTTGAAAAACAATTCGGCATATAGTATCTCTGTTGATAGCTTCACAAAGTGACTGAAGCAGATTTTTGAAAAATGGCTTCCTTTGGCAGCCATCTTGGATTTAGTGAAAAGTGAAATTACGCTATAAATTATGAACAATTTTCCAGATTTCGACAAAACTTGGCATACAACATCCACTCAATAAGATGATTATGTGTTCATAAAAATATTTCCCATGACTCAAGTGGTTTTGGCGGCCATCTTGAATTTATCACAAAAATGCCAAAAACCTCAAGAAATTATTATCTTAAAAACTGCTTGCTTGTTTGACAATCTATTTAGCATATAGTATCTCTGTTGATAGCTCTACAAAGTTACTGAAGCCGATTTTCGAAAAATTGCTTCCTTTGGCAGCCATCTTGGATTTAGTATAAAGTGAAAGTACGCTATAACTTATGAACGATTTGCCAGATTTAAACAAAACTTGGCATACAACATCCGCTCAATGAGATGATTATGTGTTCATGAAAATATTTCCCATGATTCAAGTGGTTTTGGCGGCCATGTTGAAATTATCACAAAAATTCAAAAAACCTCAATAAATTATCTTGTTAAAAACTGCTTCCTTGTTTGAAAAGCAATTTAGCATATAGTATCTCTGTCGATAGCTCTACAAAGTTACTAAAGCAGATTTTCAAAAAATGGCTTCCTTTGGCAGCCATCTTGGATTTAGTAAAAAGTGAAAGTACGCTATAACTTATGAACGATTTGCTAGATTTAAACAAAACTTGGCATACAACATCCGCTCAATGAGATGATTATGTGTTCATGGAAATATTTCTCATGATTCAAGTGGTTTTGGCGGCCATGTTGAATTTATCACAAAAATTCAAAAAACCTCAAAAAAATATCTTGTTAAAAACTGCTTGCTTGTTTGAAAAGCAATTTAGCATATAGTATCTCTGTTGATAGCTCTACAAAGTTACTGAAGTAGATTTTTAAAAATGGCTTCCTTTGGCAGCCATCTTGGATTTAGTAAAAGAGAAAAAGTTCTATAACTCATGAACTATTTGTCCTTGCATTAAGTTTATCATATTCCTGTGAAATCAAATCCATATGTTGTGTAGTTTGTCTGCTATCTTGCATTCTAGACATGAAACGTTCGTCAAATAAGCACATCGAGCAAGTGCAATTTGTCATGAGCCACGCAGGCTCGAAACCCGTCATCGCTGCTATGCAGCTATATTTATTCTTATTATTTTTCCACCGTTTTTTAAAGCACTGTAACTTGAAAAATAATGCTGCAATTCATTTGCTATTTTCCATGTTCATAAAGGGCCATGAGTTGTGGTGCATATCCAAAAACCAGCCATGTAGGTCACATGACCTGGCCGCCATCTTAGGTAGAACACAAACCGGAAGTGCTCAATTGCACCACTTTCTGAGGGTCTAGGAACTTCCAGTTTTTTTGTGTGGCATCATTGGCTCATGTCTAGCAAATATCAGCAATAAAATCTTTAGCGGTCATGTGACCTTGGCCGCCATATTGGATTTTGTGAAAATTGACAAAAAATTTTTAAAATCTTCTTCTCAAAAATGGCTCGTTCATGTGATTAGACATTTGCTTTGCAGCACCTATGGCCATAGCTCTACAAAGTGACTGAAGCAGATTTTTGAAAAATGGCTTCCTTTGGCAGCCATCTTGGATTTAGTAAAAAGTGAAAGTACGCTATAACTCATGAACAAATTGCCAGATTTAAACCAAAGTTGGCATACAACATCCCTTCGATAAGATGATTATATGTTCATAAAAATATTTCCCATGATTCAAGTGGTTTTGGCGGCCATATTGAATTTATCAAAAAATGCAAAAAACCTCAAAAAATTATCTTCTTAAAAACTGCTTGCTTGGTTGACAATCAATTTAGCATATAGTATCTCTGTTGATAGCTCTACAAAGGTACTAAAGCAGATTTTTGAAAAATGGCTTCCTTTGGCAGCCATCTTGGATTTAGTGAAAAGTGAAATTACGCTATAAATTATGAACAATTTTCCAGATTTCGACAAAACTTGGCATACAACATCCACTCAATAAGATGATTATGTGTTCATAAAAATATTTCCCATGACTCAAGTGGTTTTGGCGGCCATCTTGAATTTATCACAAAAATGCCAAAAACCTCAAAAAATTATTATCTTAAAAACTGCTTGCTTGTTTGACAATCTATTTAGCATATAGTATCTCTGTTGATAGCTCTACAAAGTCACTGAAGCCGATTTTCGAAAAATGGCTTCCTTTGGCAGCCATCTTGGATTTAGTAAAAAAGTGAAAGTACGCTATAACTTATGAACGATTTGCCAGATTTAAACAAAACTTGGCATACAACATCCGCTCAATGAGATGATTATGTGTTCATGAAAATATTTCCCATGATTCAAGTGGTTTTGGCGGCCATGTTGAATTTATCACAAAAATTCAAAAAACCTCAAAAAAATATCTTGTTAAAAACTGCTTCCTTGTTTGAAAAGCAATTTAGCATATAGTATCTCTGTTGATAGCTCTACAAAGTTACTAAAGTAGATTATCGAAAAATGGCTTCCTTTACCAGCCATCTTGGATTTAGTAAAGAGAAAAAGTTCTATAACTCATGAACTATTTGTCCTTGCATTAAGTTTATCATATTCCTGTGAAATCAAAACCATATGTTGTGTAGTTTGTCTGCTATCTTTCATTCTAGACATGAAACATTCGTCAAATAATCACATCGAGCAAGTGCAATTTGCCATGAGCCACGCAGGCTCGAAACCCGTCATCGCTGCTATGCAGCTATATTTAGGGTTTCGAGCCCTATGGGTCGGAAACCCTTTTGTAATTGCTATGTTTATTATTCTTATTATTATTTTTCCGCCGTTTTTATAAATCACTGTAACTTGAAAAATAATGCTGCGATTGATTAGGCATTTTGCATGCTGATGAAGGGCCATGAGTTGTGGTGCATATCCCAAAACCAGCCATGTAGGTCACATGACCTGGCAGCCATCTTAGGTAGAACACAAACCGGAAGTGCTCAATTGCATCACTTTCTGAGGGTCTAGGAACTTCGGGTTTTTTTGTGTGGCATCATTGGCTCATGTCTAACAAATATCAGCAATAAAATCTTTAGCGGTCATGTGACCTTGGCCGCCATATTGGATTTTGTGAAAATTGACAAAAAACTTTTAAAATCTTCTTCTCAAAAATGGCTCGTTCATGTGATTAGACATTTGCTTTGCAGCACCTATGGCCATTGCTCTACAAAGTGACTGAAGCAGATTTTTGAAAAATGGCTTCCTTTGGCAGCCATCTTGGATTTAGTAAAAAGTGAAAGTACGCTATAACTCATGAACAATTTGCCAGATTTAAACCAAAGTTGGCATACAACATCCCTTCAATAAGATGATTATGTGTTCATAAAAATATTTCCCATGATTCAAGTGGTTTTGGCGGCCATATTGAATTTATCAAAAAATTGCAAAAAACCTCAAAAAATTATCTTCTTAAAAACTGCTTGCTTGGTTAACAATCAATTTAGCATATAGTATCTCTGTTGATAGCTCTACAAAGGTACTGAAGCAGATTTTTGAAAAATGGCTTCCTTTGGCAGCCATCTTAGATTTAGTGAAAAGTGAAATTACGCTATAAATTATGAACAATTTTCCAGATTTCGACAAAACTTGGCATACAACATCCACTCAATAAAATGATTATGTGTTCATAAAAATATTTCCCATGACTCAAGTGGTTTTGGCGGCCATCTTGAATTTATCACAAAAATGCCAAAAACCTCAAGAAATTATTATCTTAAAAACTGCTTGCTTGTTTGACAATCTATTTAGCATATAGTATCTCTGTTGATAGCTCTACAAAGTTACTGTAGCAGTTTTTCGAAAAATGGCTTCCTTTGGCAGCCATCTTGGATTTAGTAAAAAGTGAAAGTACGCTATAACTTATGAACGATTTGCCAGATTTAAACAAAACTTGGCATACAACATCCCTTCAATAAGTTGATTATGTGTTCATAAAAATATTTCCCATGATTCAAGTGGTTTTGGCCGCCATCTTGAATTTATCAAAAAAATGCAAAAAATCTCAAAAAAATATCTTCTTAAAAACTGCTTGCTTGTTTGACAATCAATTTAGCATATATTATCTCTCTTGATAGCTCTACAAAATTACTGAATCAGATTTTTGAAAAATGACTTTCTTTGGCAGCCATCTTGGATTTAGTAAAAAGTGAAATTACGCTATAACTCATGAACAATTTGCCAGATTGAAACCAAAGTTGGCATACAACATCCCTTCAATAAGATGATTATGTGTTCATAAAAATATTTCCCATGATTCAAGTGGTTTTGGCGACCATCTTGAATTTATCAAAAAAATGCAAAAAAACTCAAAAAATTATCTTTTAAAAATTGCTCGCTTGTTTGACAAGCAGTTTAGAATATGGCACCTATGTTGATAGGTCTACAAAGATTTTGAAGCAGATTTTTGAAAAATGCCTTTTTTTTGGCAGGCAATGTGGATTTAGTAAAAAGTGAAATTATGCTATAACTCATGACCAATTTGCCGAACATTAGACAGATGACTATGAATGGTTATGTCTGTTGATTCCAGTGTCATTCATAATAGCAAAATACCAGAGGACTTGTTAAGAACATTGCATTTTAGACATGAAACGTTCATCAAATAATCACATCAAGCAAGTGCAATTTGCCATGAGCCATGCAGGCTCGAAACCCGTCATCGCTGCTATGCAGCTATATTTATTATTATTAGGGTTTCGAGCCCATTTGGTCGAAACCCTATTGTAATTGTTCCGTTTATTATTATTATTAGGGTTTCGAGCCCATTTGGTCGAAACCCTATTGTAATTGTTCCGTTTATTATTATTATTATGATTCCGCCTAAATTTTTGGTCACGCTTTATGTCAACGCTGTTGGACCGATCAGCTCAATACTTGCCACATTGGTAAAGCTGGATGGGATCTGGTGCATATCCTAAGTTCAGACACATAGGTCACATGACCAGGCCGCCATCTTGGGTTAAAGACGAAATTTTCAATGCCGAATTGCACACCTTTCTGAGGGTCTGAGTGCTCCAATTTTTTTATGGCAGTAGCAGTGGGATAAGGGCTACAAATTTCATCAAAAAAAACTTTAGCGGTCACGTGACTAATTTTTTTCTAGAATTTTTTTAATTTTGTTTTGCATCTCATTTGCATAATTTTCGACTAATCAACTAACCCTGAATAACTTTGAAAGATCATATGACATAGTATTTAATTCCAAAATATTGAGTCCAGGCGATAAGCCGTTTTTTATAAGAAGATTTTAGAATGTTTTTTTTCATATTTTTTTGTTCTTTTATATGGTCACGTGACCTCATTTTATAGACATAATTGCAGTATCTCAAGCACTGTTACAGATAGGAACATGCAACCAGTGCAATAATGAAGTGATGGTACATGAAATTTTACTAACAAACAAGATGACCATATATGGTCATGTTACCTCATTAAATATGCATAAATGTAATATATCAAGCACTGTTACAGATAGAGACATGCAACCTGTGCAATATCGAAGCTATAAGACACGAGATGTGACTAACTAATGTGATGACCATATATGGTCATGTGACTTCATCAAATATGCATAAATGTAATAACTCAAGCACTGTTACAGATGGGAACATGCAACCTGTGCAATATCAAAGCTATGAGACAAGAGATGTGACTAACTAATGTGATGACCATATATGGTCATGTGATCTCATCAAATATGCATAAATGTAATAACTCAAGTACTGTTACAGACAGGAACATGCAACTTGTGCAATATTGAAGGTCTTGCACAAGAGAGGTGACTAACACATCTGATGACCATACACGGTCAAGTGACATCATTAAATATTCATAAATGTAATAACTCAAGCACTGTTACAGACGGGAACATGCAACCTGTGCAATATCGAATCTATGGAACAAGATATGTGACCAACTAATGTGATGACCATATATGGTCATGTGACCTCATCAAATATGCATAAATGTTATATCTCAAGCACTGTTACAGATAGGAACATGCAACCAAAGCAATATTGAAGCTATTGCACAACAGAGCAGACAAAAACATCCGATGACCATATATGGTCATGGGACATCATTAAATGTGCAAGATTGTAATACCTTAAGCACTGTTACAGACAGGAACATACAACATGTTTAGTATGAAGGCCATGCATCTTCCGCCTAAATATTTGGTCACGCTTTATGTCAACGCTGTTGGACCAATCAGCTCCATACTTGCCACAATGGTAAAGCTGGATGAGATCTGGTGCATATCCTACGTTCAGACACATAGGTCACATGACCAGGCCGCCATCTTGGAATGAAGACGAAATTTTCAATGCCGAATTGCACACCTTTCTGAGGGTCTGAGTGCTCCAAATTTGTTATGGCAGTAGCAGTAGGAGAAGGGCTACAAATTTCATCAAAAAAAACTTTAGCGGTCACGAGACTAATTTTTTTCTAGAATTTTTTAAATTTTGTTTTGCATCTCATTTGCATAATTTTTGACTAATAAACTAACCCTGCATAACTTTGAAAGATCATATGACATAGTATTTAATTCCAAAATATGAAGTACAGGCGATAAGCCGTTTTTTAGAAGAAGATTTTAGAATGTTTTTTCATATTTTTTTGGTTCTTTTATATGGTCACGTGACCTCATTTTATGGACATAATTGCAATATCTCAAGCACTGTTACAGATAGGAACATGCAACCAGTGCAATATTGAAGTGATGGTACATGAAATTTTACTAACAAACAAGATGACCATATATGGTCATGTGACTTCATCAAATATGCATAAATGTAATAACTCAAGCACTGTTACAGACAGGAACGTGCAACCTGTGCAATATCGAAGCTATGAGACAAGAGATGGGACTAACTAATGTGATGACCATATATGGTCATGTGACCTCATCAAATATGCATAATTGCAATATCTCAAGCACTGTTACAGACAGGAACATGCAACCAGTGCAATATCGAAGCTATGGGATAAAAGTTGTGACTAACTAATGTGATGACCATATATGGTCATGTGACCTCATCAAATATGCATAAATGTTATATGTCAAGCACTGTTACAGATAGGACCATGCAACCAGTGCAATATTGAAGTTATTGCACAATAGAAGTGACTAATACATCTGATGACCATATATGGTCATGTAACCTCATCAAATATGCATAAATGTAATAACTCCAGTACTGTTACAAACGGGAACATGCAACCAGTGCAATATCGAAGCTATTGCACAAGAGAGGTGACTAACATATCCGATGACCATATATGGTCATGTGACATCATTAAATATGCATGACTGTAATACCTTAAGCACTGTTACAGACAGGAACTTGTAACATGTTTAGTATGAAGGCCATGCAATTCCTTCAATATATTCTTGTCAATGATGCTGATTTTGGAACGCTGCTAATAAGTCAGTGGGCTCGAAACCCGACATTGCTGCAACGCAGCTATATTTAGGGTTTCGAGCCCTATGGGTCGGAAACCCTTTTGTAATTGCTATGTTTATTATTAGGGTTTCGAGCCCTATGGGGCGAAACCCTTTTGTAATTGCTATGTTTATTATTCTTATTATTATTATTATTTTTCCGCCGTTTTTATAAACCACTGTAACTTGAAAAATAATGCTGCGATTGAATAGGCATTTTGCATGCTGATGAAGGGCCATAAGTTGTGGTGCATACCCCAAAACCAGCCATGTAGGTCACATGACCTGGCCGCCATCTTAGGTAGAACACAAACCGGAAGTGCTCAATTGCACCACTTTCTGAGGGTCTAGGAACTTCCGGTTTTTTTGTGTGGCATCATTGGCTCATGTCTAGCAAATATCAGCAATAAAATCTTTAGCGGTCATGTGACCTTGGCCGCCATATTGGATTTTGTGAAAATTGACAAAAAATTTTTAAAATCTTCTTCTCAAAAATGGTTCGTTCATGTGATTAGACATTTGCTTTGCAGCACCTATGGCCATAGCTCTACAAAGTGACTGAAGCAGATTTTTGAAAAATGGCTTCCTTTGGCAGCCATCTTGGATTTAGTAAAAAGTGAAAGTACGCTATAACTCATGAACAATTTGCCAGATTTAAACCAAAGTTGGCATACAACATCCCTTCAATAAGATGATTATGTGTTCATAAAAATATTTCCCATGATTCAAGTGGTTTTGGCGGCCATATTGAATTTATCAAAAAATTGCAAAAACCTCAAAAAATTATCTTCTTAAAAACTGCTTGCTTGGTTGACAATCAATTTAGCATATAGTATCTCTGTTGATAGCTCTACAAAGGTACTGAAGCAGATTTTTGAAAAATGGCTTCCTTTGGCAGCCATCTTGGATTTAGTGAAAAGTGAAATTACGCTATAAATTATGAACAATTTTCAAGATTTCGACAAAACTTGGCATACAACATCCACTCAATAAGATGATTATGTGTTCATAAATATATTTCCCATGACTCAAGTGGTTTTGGCGGCCATCTTGAATTTATCACAAAAATGCCAAAAACCTCAAGAAATTATTATCTTAAAAACTGCTTGCTTGTTTGACAATCTATTTAGCATATAGTATCTCTGTTGATAGCTCTACAAAGTTACTGAAGCCGATTTTCGAAAAATTGCTTCCTTTGGCAGCCATCTTGGATTTAGTAAAAAGTGAAAGTATGCTATAACTTATGAACGATTTGCCAGATTTAAATAAAACTTGGCATACAACATCCGCTCAATGAGATGATTATGTGTTCATGAAAATATTTCCCATGATTCAAGTGGTTTTGGCGACCATGTTGAATTTATCACAAAAATTCAAAATACCTCAAAAAATTATCTTGTTAAAAACTGCTTCCTTGTTTGAAAAGCAATTTAGCATATAGTATCTCTGTTGATAGCTCTACAAAGTTACTAAATTAGATTATCGAAAAATGGCTTCCTTTGGCAGCCATCTTGGATTTAGTAAAAGAGAAAAAGTTCTATAACTCATGAACTATTTGTCCTTGCATTAAGTTTATCATACTCCTGTGAAATCAAATCCATATGTTGTGTAGTTTGTCTGCTATCTTTCATTCTAGACATGAAACATTCGTCAAATAATCACATCGAGCAAGTGCAATTTGCCATGAGCCACGCAGGCTCGAAACCCGTCATCGCTGCTATGCAGCTATATTTCTTATTATTATTTTTCCGCCGTTTTTATAAATCACTGTAACTTGAAAAATAATGCTGCGATTGATTAGGCATTTTGCATGCTGATGAAGGGCCATGAGTTGTGGTGCATATCCCAAAATCAGCCATGTAGGTCACATGACCTGGCAGCCATCTTAGGTAGAACACAAACCGGAAGTGCTCAATTGCACCACTTTCTGAGGGTCTAGGAACTTCCGGTTTTTTTGTGTGGCATCATTGGCTCATGTCTAACAAATATCAGCAATAAAATCTTTAGCGGTCATGTGACCTTGGCCGCCATATTGGATTTTGTGAAAATTGACAAAAAACTTTTAAAATCTTCTTCTCAAAAATGGCTCGTTCATGTGATTAGACATTTGCTTTGCAGCACCTATGGCCATTGCTCTACAAAGTGACTGAAGCAGATTTTTGAAAAATGGCTTCCTTTGGCAGCCATCTTGGATTTAGTAAAAAGTGAAAGTACGCTATAACTCATGAACAATTTGCCAGATTTAAACCAAAGTTGGCATACAACATCCCTTCAATAAGATGATTATGTGTTCATAAAAATATTTCCCATGATTCAAGTGGTTTTGGCGGCCATATTGAATTTATCAAAAAATTGCAAAAAACCTCAAAAAATTATCTTCTTAAAAACTGCTTGCTTGGTTGACAATCAATTTAGCCTATAGTATCTCTGTTGATAGCTCTACAAAGGTACTGAAACAGATTTTTGAAAAATGGCTTCCTTTGGCAGCCATCTTAGATTTAGTGAAAAGTGAAATTACGCTATAAATTATGAACAATTTTCCAGATTTCGACAAAACTTGGCATACAACATCCACTCAATAAGATGATTATGTGTTCATAAAAATATTTCCCATGACTCAAGTGGTTTTGGCGGCCATCTTGAATTTATCACAAAAATGCCAAAAACCTCAAGAAATTATTATCTTAAAAACTGCTTGCTTGTTTGACAATCTATTTAGCATATAGTATCTCTGTTGATAGCTCTACAAAGTTACTGAAGCCGATTTTCGAAAAATTGCTTCCTTTGGCAGCCATCTTGGATTTAGTAAAAAGTGAAAGTACGCTATAACTTATGAACGATTTGCCAGATTTAAACAAAACTTGGCATACAACATCCGCTCAATGCGATGATTATGTGTTCATGAAAATATTTCCCATGATTCAAGTGGTTTTGGCGGCCATGTTGAATTTATCACAAAAATTCAAAGAACCTCAAAAAATTATCTTGTTAAAAACTGCTTCCTTGTTTGAAAAGCAATTTAGCATATAGTATCTCTGTCGATAGCTCTACAAAGTTACTGAAGCAGATTTTCGAAAAATGGCTTCCTTTGGCAGCCATCTTGGATTTAGTAAAAAGTGAAAGTACGCTATAACTTATGAATGATCTGCCAGATTTAAACAAAACTTGGCATACAACATCCGCTCAATGAGATGATTATGTGTTCATGAAAATATTTCCCATGATTCAAGTGGTTTTCGCGGCCATGTTGAATTTATCACAAAAAATCAAAAAACCTCAAAAAAATTATCTTGTTAAAAACTGCTTGCTTGTTTGAAAAACAATTTGGCATATAGTATCCCTGTTGATAGCTCTACAAAGTTACTGAAGTAGATTTTTAAAAATGGCTTCCTTTGGCAGCCATCTTTGTTTTAGTAAAAGAGAAAAAGTTCTATAACTCATGAACTATTTGTCCTTGCATTAAGTTTATCATATTCCTGTGAAATCAAATCCATATGTTGTGTAGTTGGTCTGCTATCTTGCATTCTAGACATGAAACGTTCGTCAAATAATCACATCGAGCAAGTGCAATTTGCCATGAGCCACGCAGGCTCGAAACCCGTCATCGCTGCTATGCAGCTATATTTAGGGTTTCGAGCCCTATGGGGCGAAACCCTATTGTAATTGCTTTGATTATTATTAGGGTTTCGAGCCCTATGGGTCGAAACCCTTTTGTAATTGCTATGTTTATTATTAGGGTTTCGAGCCCTATGGGTCGAAACCCTTTTGTAATTGCTATGTTTATTATTAGGCTTTCAAGTCCCTTCAGGCTTGAAAGCCTATTGTTTTTGTTAAGTTTATTATTATTATTATTATTATTATTATTATTATTATTATTATTATTATTATTATTCTTCCGCCAACTTCAAACGACTTCTTCTCTGAAACGGCTGGACCGTTTTGCCTGAAAATTTGTATATACCTTCTACATGTCATGCCATTAAAAGTGACTGAAACAGATTTTCGATTAGTCACGTGGTTCGGCCGCCATCTTGAAACTCATTAAATATGCATGTCTCTTGTATTTCAAAAACTATTGCATGTTCCAACATGGAACTAACGGTATATTAAAGGCAACGGACAAGAGAATTGGCCAAAATATTCGTTGACCATATATGGTCATAGAACTCATTAAATATGCATGTCTCTTATATCTCAAGCACTATTGCATGTACAAACGTGAAACTAAGGCTATATTGAAGGTAATGGTCAAGAGAATGAGCCAACATATTCGTTGACCATATAAGGTCATATACCTCATTAAATATGCATATCTATAATATCTCAGGCACTATTGCACATGCAGACATGGAACAATAGCTATATTGAAGGCTTTGGACAAGAGAAATTGTCAACATGTTCCATGACCATATATGGTCATATAACTCATTAAATATGCATGTCTCCAATATCTCAAGCACTATTGCATGTATAAACATGGTACCAATGCTATATTGAAGGAACTGAGAAAGAAAATTGGCCAACATATCCGTTGACCATATATGGTCATAGAACTCATTTAATATGCATGTCTCTAATATCTCAAGTGCTATTTCATGTACAAACATGGAACTAACACTATATTGAAGGCAATAGCAAAGAGAATTGGCCAACATATTCGTTGACCATATATGGTCATATAACTCATTAAATATGCATGTCTCCAATATCTCAAGCACTGTTGCATGTATAAACATGGTACCAATGCTATATTGAAGGAACTGGGAAAGAAAATTGGCCAACATATCCGTTGACCATATATGGTCATAGAACTCATTTAATATGCATGTCTCTAATATCTGAAGCACTATTCCATGTACAAACATGGAACAAACACTATATTGAAGGAAATAGAAAAGAGAATTGGCCAACATATCCGTTGACCATATATGGTCATAGAACTCATTAAATATGCATGTCTCCAATATCTCGAGCGCTATTCCATGTACAAACATGGAACAAACACTATATTGAAGGAAATAGAAAAGAGAATTGGCCAACATATCTGTTGACCATATATGGTCATAGATCTCATTAAATATGCATGTCTCTAATATTTCAAGCAGTATTGCATGTACAGACAGGGTATCAACGATATATTGAAGGCAATGGAAAAGAGAATTGGCCAACATATCCGTTGACCATATATGGCCATAGAACTCATTAGTTATGCATATATATAATATATCGAGCACTTTTGAGGTTAGAGACATGGAAATAGCGCTATAATGAAGGCATTGAGTCAGAACGTCGTGTAACCTACACGTATATACATTGCACAAATTAAATCTTCAAACTTTTTTTTCCAAATTTAATGGTGTTATGGCCCTTTTTTCTTGAAAGCCGTTAATAGCTGCTCTGCAGCTATATTTATTATTATTATTTTTCCGCCGTTTTTTGTAACCACTGTAACTTGAAAAATAATGCTGCGATTGACTTGCCATTTCGCATTCTGATAAAGGACCATGAGTTGTGGTGCATACCCCAAAACCAGCTATGTAGGTCACATGACCTGGCCGCCATCTTAGGTAGAACACAGACCGGAAGTACTCAATTGCACCACTTTCTGAGGGTCTAGGAACTTCCGGTTTTTTTGTGTGGCATCATTGGCTCATGTCTAGCAAATATCAGCAATAAAAACTTTAGCGGTCATGTGACCTTGGCCGCCATATTGGATTTTCCGAAAATTGACAAGAAACTTTTAAAATCTTCTTCTCAAAAATGGCTCATTCATGTGATTATACATTTGCTTTGCAGCACCTATGGCCATAGCTCTACAAAGTGACTGAAGCAGATTTTTGAAAAATGGCTTCCTTTGGCAGCCATCTTGGATTTAATAAAAAGTGAAAGTACGCTATAACTCATGAACAATTTGCCAGATTTAAACCAAAGTTGGCATACAACATCCCTTCAATAAGATGATTATGTGTTCATAAAAATATTTCCCATGATTCAAGTGGTTTTGGCGGCCATGTTGAATTTATCACAAAAATGCCAAAAAACTAAAAAAATTATCTTCTTAAAAACTGCTTGCTTGTTTGAAAAACAATTCGGCATATAGTATCTCTGTTGATAGCTTCACAAAGTGACTGAAGCAGATTTTTGAAAAATGGCTTCCTTTGGCAGCCATCTTGGATTTAGTGAAAAGTGAAATTACGCTATAAATTATGAACAATTTTCCAGATTTCGACAAAACTTGGCATACAACATCCACTCAATAATATGATTATGTGTTCATAAAAATATTTCCCATGACTCAAGTGGTTTTGGCGGCCATCTTGAATTTATCACAAAAATGCCAAAAACCTCAAGAAATTATTATCTTAAAAACTGCTTGCTTGTTTGACAATCTATTTAGCATATAGTATCTCTGTTGATAGCTCTACAAAGTTACTGAAGCCGATTTTCGAAAAATTGCTTCCTTTGGCAGCCATCTTGGATTTAGTATAAAGTGAAAGTACGCTATAACTTATGAACGATTTGCCAGATTTAAACAAAACTTGGCATACAACATCCGCTCAATGAGATGATTATGTGTTCATGAAAATATTTCCCATGATTCAAGTGGTTTTGGCGGCCATGTTGAAATTATCACAAAAATTCAAAAAACCTCAATAAATTATCTTGTTAAAAACTGCTTCCTTGTTTGAAAAGCAATTTAGCATATAGTATCTCTGTCGATAGCTCTACAAAGTTACTAAAGCAGATTTTCAAAAAATGGCTTCCTTTGGCAGCCATCTTGGATTTAGTAAAAAGTGAAAGTACGCTATAACTTATGAACGATTTGCTAGATTTAAACAAAACTTGGCATACAACATCCGCTCAATGAGATGATTATGTGTTCATGGAAATATTTCTCATGATTCAAGTGGTTTTGGCGGCCATGTTGAATTTATCACAAAAATTCAAAAAACCTCAAAAAAATATCTTGTTAAAAACTGCTTGCTTGTTTGAAAAGCAATTTAGCATATAGTATCTCTGTTGATAGCTCTACAAAGTTACTGAAGTAGATTTTTAAAAATGGCTTCCTTTGGCAGCCATCTTGGATTTAGTAAAAGAGAAAAAGTTCTATAACTCATGAACTATTTGTCCTTGCATTAAGTTTATCATATTCCTGTGAAATCAAATCCATATGTTGTGTAGTTTGTCTGCTATCTTGCATTCTAGACATGAAACGTTCGTCAAATAAGCACATCGAGCAAGTGCAATTTGTCATGAGCCACGCAGGCTCGAAACCCGTCATCGCTGCTATGCAGCTATATTTATTATTATTATTTTTCCGCCGTTTTTTGTAACCACTGTAACTTGAAAAATAATGCTGCGATTGACTTGCCATTTCGCATTCTGATAAAGGACCATGAGTTGTGGTGCATACCCCAAAACCAGCTATGTAGGTCACATGACCTGGCCGCCATCTTAGGTAGAACACAGACCGGAAGTACTCAATTGCACCACTTTCTGAGGGTCTAGGAACTTCCGGTTTTTTTGTGTGGCATCATTGGCTCATGTCTAGCAAATATCAGCAATAAAAACTTTAGCGGTCATGTGACCTTGGCCGCCATATTGGATTTTCCGAAAATTGACAAGAAACTTTTAAAATCTTCTTCTCAAAAATGGCTCATTCATGTGATTATACATTTGCTTTGCAGCACCTATGGCCATAGCTCTACAAAGTGACTGAAGCAGATTTTTGAAAAATGGCTTCCTTTGGCAGCCATCTTGGATTTAATAAAAAGTGAAAGTACGCTATAACTCATGAACAATTTGCCAGATTTAAACCAAAGTTGGCATACAACATCCCTTCAATAAGATGATTATGTGTTCATAAAAATATTTCCCATGATTCAAGTGGTTTTGGCGGCCATGTTGAATTTATCACAAAAATGCCAAAAAACTAAAAAAATTATCTTCTTAAAAACTGCTTGCTTGTTTGAAAAACAATTCGGCATATAGTATCTCTGTTGATAGCTTCACAAAGTGACTGAAGCAGATTTTTGAAAAATGGCTTCCTTTGGCAGCCATCTTGGATTTAGTGAAAAGTGAAATTACGCTATAAATTATGAACAATTTTCCAGATTTCGACAAAACTTGGCATACAACATCCACTCAATAAGATGATTATGTGTTCATAAAAATATTTCCCATGACTCAAGTGGTTTTGGCGGCCATCTTGAATTTATCACAAAAATGCCAAAAACCTCAAGAAATTATTATCTTAAAAACTGCTTGCTTGTTTGACAATCTATTTAGCATATAGTATCTCTGTTGATAGCTCTACAAAGTTACTGAAGCCGATTTTCGAAAAATTGCTTCCTTTGGCAGCCATCTTGGATTTAGTATAAAGTGAAAGTACGCTATAACTTATGAACGATTTGCCAGATTTAAACAAAACTTGGCATACAACATCCGCTCAATGAGATGATTATGTGTTCATGAAAATATTTCCCATGATTCAAGTGGTTTTGGCGGCCATGTTGAAATTATCACAAAAATTCAAAAAACCTCAATAAATTATCTTGTTAAAAACTGCTTCCTTGTTTGAAAAGCAATTTAGCATATATTATCTCTGTCGATAGCTCTACAAAGTTACTAAAGCAGATTTTCAAAAAATGGCTTCCTTTGGCAGCCATCTTGGATTTAGTAAAAAGTGAAAGTACGCTATAACTTATGAACGATTTGCTAGATTTAAACAAAACTTGGCATACAACATCCGCTCAATGAGATGATTATGTGTTCATGGAAATATTTCTCATGATTCAAGTGGTTTTGGCGGCCATGTTGAATTTATCACAAAAATTCAAAAAACCTCAAAAAAATATCTTGTTAAAAACTGCTTGCTTGTTTGAAAAGCAATTTAGCATATAGTATCTCTGTTGATAGCTCTACAAAGTTACTGAAGTAGATTTTTAAAAATGGCTTCCTTTGGCAGCCATCTTGGATTTAGTAAAAGAGAAAAAGTTCTATAACTCATGAACTATTTGTCCTTGCATTAAGTTTATCATATTCCTGTGAAATCAAATCCATATGTTGTGTAGTTTGTCTGCTATCTTGCATTCTAGACATGAAACGTTCGTCAAATAAGCACATCGAGCAAGTGCAATTTGTCATGAGCCACGCAGGCTCGAAACCCGTCATCGCTGCTATGCAGCTATATTTATTATTATTAGGGTTTCGAGCCCTATGGGGCGAAACCCTTTTGTAATTGCTATGTTTATTATTCTTATTATTATTTTTCCGCCGTTTTTATAAACCACTGTAACTTGAAAAATAATGCTGCGATTGAATAGGCATTTTGCATGCTGATGAAGGGCCATAAGTTGTAGTGCATACCCCAAAACCAGCCATGTAGGTCACATGACCTGGCCGCCATCTTAGGTAGAACACAAACCGGAAGTGCTCAATTGCACCACTTTCTGAGGGTCTAGGAACTTCCGGTTTTTTTGTGTGGCATCATTGGCTCATGTCTAGCAAATATCAGCAATAAAATCTTTAGCGGTCATGTGACCTTGGCCGCCATATTGGATTTTGTGAAAATTGACAAAAAATTTTTAAAATCTTCTTCTCAAAAATGGTTCGTTCATGTGATTAGACATTTGCTTTGCAGCACCTATGGCCATAGCCCTACAAAGTGACTGAAGCAGATTTTTGAAAAATGGCTTCCTTTGGCAGCCATCTTGGATTTAGTAAAAAGTGAAAGTACGCTATAACTCATGAACAATTTGCCAGATTTAAACCAAATTTGGCATACAACATCCCTTCGATAAGATGATTATGTGTTCATAAAAATATTTCCCATGATTCAAGTGGTATTGGCGGCCATATTGAATTTATCAAAAAATTGCAAAAAACCTCAAAAAATTATCTTCTTAAAAACTGCTTGCTTGGTTGACAATCAATTTAGCATATAGTATCTCTCTTGATAGCTCTACAAAGGTACTGAAGCAGATTTTTGAAAAATGGCTTCCTTTGGCAGCCATCTTGGATTTAGTGAAAAGTGAAATTACGCTATAAATTATGAACAATTATCCAGATTTAAACCAAAGTTGGCATACAACATCCCTTCAATAAGATGATCATGTGTTCATAAAAATATTTCCCATGATTCAAGTGGTTTTGGCGGCCATATTGAATTTATCAAAAAATTGCAAAAAACCTCAAAAAATTATCTTCTTAAAAACTGCTTGTTTGTTTGACAATCAATTTAGCATATAGTATCTCTGTTGATAGCTCTACAAAGTTACTGTAGCATATTTTCGAAAAATGGCTTCTTTTGGCAGCCATCTTGGATTTAGTAAAAAGTGAAAGTACACTATAACTTATGAACGATTTGCCAGATTTAAACAAAACTTGGCATACAACATCCGCTCAATGAGATGATTATGTGTTCATGGAAATATTTCCCATGATTCAAGTGGTTTTGGCGGCCATGTTGAATTTATCACAAAAATTCAAAAAACCTCAAAAAATTATCTTGTTAAAAACTGCTTCCTTGTTTGAAAAGCAATTCAGCATATAGTATCTCTGTCGATAGCTCTACAAAGTTACTAAAGCAGATTTTCGAAAAATGGCTTCCTTTGGCAGCCATCTTGGATTTAGTAAAAAGTGAAAGTACGCTATAACTCATGAACAATTTGCCAGATTTAAACCAAAGTTGGCATACAACATCCCTTCAATAAGATGATTATGTGTTCATAAAAATATTTCCCATGATTCAAGTGTTTTTGGCGGCCATGTTGAATTTATCACAAAAATGCCAAAAAACTCAAAAAATTATCTTCTTAAAAACTGCTTGCTTGTTTGAAAAACAATTCGGCATATAGTATCTCTGTTGATAGCTTCACAAAGTGACTGAAGCAGATTTTTGAAAAATGGCTTCCTTTGGCAGCCATCTTGGATTTAGTAAAAAGTGAAAGTACGCTATAACTCATGAACAATTTGCCAGATTTAAACCAAAGTTGGCATACAACATCCCTTCAATAAGATGATTATGTGTTCATAAAAATATTTCCCATGATTCAAGTGGTTTTGGGCGGCCATATTGAATTTATCAAAAAATTGCAAAAAACCTCAAAAAATTATCTTCTTAAAAACAGCTTGTTTGTTTGACAATCAATTTAGCATATAGTATCTCTGTTGATAGCTCTACAAAGTTACTGAAGTAGACTTTTAAAAATGGCTTCCTTTGGCAGCCATCTTGGATTTAGTAAAAGAGAAAAAGTTCTATAACTCATGAACTATTTGTCCTTGCATTAAGTTTATCACATTCCTGTGAAATCAAATCCATATGTTGTGTAGTTTGTCTGCTATCTTGCATTCTAGACATGAAACGTTCGTCAAATAATCACATCGAGCAAGTGCAATTTGTCATGAGCCACGCAGGCTCGAAACCCGTCATCGCTGCTATGCAGCTATATTTATTATTATTATTTTTCCGCCGTTTTTTGTAACCGCTGTAACTTGAAAAATAATGCTGCGATTGATTTGCTATTTTGCATGCTGATAAAGGGCAATGAGTTGTGGTTCATATCCCAAAACCAGCGATGTAGATCACATGACCTGGCCGCCATCTTAGGTAGAACACAAACCGGAAGTGCTCAATTGCACCACTTTCTGAGGGTCTAGGAACTTCCGGTTTTTTTGTGTGGCATCATTGGCTCATGTCTAGCAAATATCAGCAATAAAATCTTTAGCGGTCATGTGACCTTGGCCGCCATATTGGATTTTCCGAAAATTGACAAAAAACTTTTAAAATCTTCTTCTCAAAAATGGCTCATTCATGTGATTATACATTTGCTTTGCAGCACCTATGGTCATAGCTCTACAAAGTGACTGAAGCAGATTTTTGAAAAATGGCTTCCTTTGGCAGCCATCTTGGATTTAATAAAAAGTGAAAGTACGCTATAACTCATGAACAATTTGCCAGATTTAAACCAAAGTTAGCATACAACATCCCTTCAATAAGATGATTATGTGTTCATAAAAATATTTCCCATGATTAAAGTGGTTTTGGCGGCCATGTTGAATTTATCAAAAAATTGCAAAAAACCTAAAAAAATTATCTTCTTAAAAACTGCTTGTTTGTTTGACAATCAATTTAGCATATAGTATCTCTGTTGATAGCTCTACAAAGTTACTGTAGCAGATTTTCGAAAAATGGCTTCTTCTGGCAGCCATCTTGGATTTAGTAAAAAGTGAAAGTACACTATAACTTATGAACGATTTGCCAGATTTAAACAAAACTTGGCATACAACATCCGCTCAATGAGATGATTATGTGTTCATGGAAATATTTCCCATGATTCAAGTGGTTTTGGCGGCCATGTTGAATTTATCACAAAAATTCAAAAAACCTCAAAAAATTATCTTGTTAAAAACTGCTTCCTTGTTTGAAAAGCAATTTAGCATATAGTATCTCTGTCGATAGCTCTACAAAGTTACTGAAGCAGATTTTCGAAAAATGGCTTCCTTTGGCAGCCATCTTGGATTTAGTAAAAAGTGAAAGCACGCTATAACTTATGAACGATTTGCCAGATTTAAACAAAAATTGGCATGCTACATCCGCTCAATGAGATGATTATGTGTTCATGGAAAGATTTCCCATGATTCAAGTGGTTTTGGCGGCCATGTTGAATTTATCACAAAAATTCAAAAAACCTCAAAAAAATATCTTGTTAAAAACTGCTTGCTTGTTTGAAAAGCAATTTAGCATATAGTATCTCTGTTGATAGCTCTACAAAGTTACTGAAGTAGATTTTTAAAAATGGCTTCCTTTGGCAGCCATCTTGGATTTAGTAAAAGAGAAAAAGTTCTATAACTCATGAACTATATGTCCTTGCATTAAGTTTATCATGTTCCTGTGAAATCAAATCCATGTGTTGTGTAGTTTGTCTTCTATCTTGCATTCTAGACATGAAACGTTCGTCAAATAATCACATCGAGCAAGTGCAATTTGTCATGAGCCATGCAGGCTCGAAACCCGTCATCGCTGCTATGCAGCTATATTTAGGGTTTCGAGCCCTATGGGGCGAAACCCTTTTGTAATTGCTATGTTTATTATTCTTATTATTATTTTTCCGCCGTTTTTATAAACCACTGTAACTTGAAAAATAATGCTGCGATTGAATAGGCATTTTGCATGCTGATGAAGGGCCATAAGTTGTAGTGCATACCCCAAAACCAGCCATGTAGGTCACATGACCTGGCCGCCATCTTAGGTAGAACACAAACCGGAAGTGCTCAATTGCACCACTTTCTGAGGGTCTAGGAACTTCCGGTTTTTTTGTGTGGCATCATTGGCTCATGTCTAGCAAATATCAGCAATAAAATCTTTAGCGGTCATGTGACCTTGGCCGCCATATTGGATTTTGTGAAAATTGACAAAAAATTTTTAAAATCTTCTTCTCAAAAATGGTTCGTTCATGTGATTAGACATTTGCTTTGCAGCACCTATGGCCATAGCTCTACAAAGTGACTGAAGCAGATTTTTGAAAAATGGCTTCCTTTGGCAGCCATCTTGGATTTAGTAAAAAGTGAAAGTACGCTATAACTCATGAACAATTTGCCAGATTTAAACCAAAGTTGGCATACAACATCCCTTCGATAAGATGATTATGTGTTCATAAAAATATTTCCCATGATTCAAGTGGTTTTGGCGGCCATATTGAATTTATCAAAAAATTGCAAAAAACCTCAAAAAATTATCTTCTTAAAAACTGCTTGCTTGGTTGACAATTAATTTAGCATATAGTATCTCTGTTGATAGCTCTACAAAGGTACTGAAGCAGATTTTTGAAAAATGGCTTCCTTTGGCAGCCATCTTGGATTTAGTGAAAAGTGAAATTACGCTATAAATTATGAACAATTTTCCAGATTTCGACAAAACTTGGCATACAACATCCACTCAATAAGATGATTATGTGTTCATAAAAATATTTCCCATGACTCAAGTGGTTTTGGCGGCCATCTTGAATTTATCACAAAAATGCCAAAAACCTCAAGAAATTATTATCTTAAAAACTGCTTGCTTGTTTGACAATCTATTTAGCATATAGTATCTCTGTTGATAGCTCTACAAAGTTACTGAAGCCGATTTTCGAAAAATTGCTTCCTTTGGCAGCCATCTTGGATTTAGTAAAAAGTGAAAGTACGCTATAACTTATGAACGATTTGCCAGATTTAAATAAAACTTGGCATACAACATCCGCTCAATGAGATGATTATGTGTTCATGAAAATATTTCCCATGATTCAAGTGGTTTTGGCATCCATGTTGAATTTATCACAAAAATTCAAAAAACCTCAAAAAATTATCTTGTTAAAAACTGCTTCCTTGTTTGAAAAGCAATTTAGCATATAGTATCTCTGTTGATAGCTCTACAAAGTTACTAAATTAGATTATCGAAAAATGGCTTCCTTTGGCAGCCATCTTGGATTTAGTAAAAGAGAAAAAGTTCTATAACTCATGAACTATTTGTCCTTGCATTAAGTTTATCATATTCCTGTGAAATCAAATCCATATGTTGTGTAGTTTGTCTGCTATCTTTCATTCTAGACATGAAACATTAGTCAAATAATCACATCGAGCAAGTGCAATTTGCCATGAGCCACGCAGGCTCGAAACCCGTCATCGCTGCTATGCAGCTATATTTAGGGTTTCGAGCCCTATGGGGCGAAACCCTATTGTAATTGCTATGTTTATTATTATTATTTTTCCGCCGTTTTTTGTAACCACTGTAACTTGAAAAATAATGCAGCGATTGATTTGCCATTTTGCACGCTGATAAAGGGCGATGAGTTGTGGTGCATACCCCAAAACCAGCTATGTAGGTCACATGACCTGGCCGCCATCTTAGGTATAACACAAACCGGAAGTGCTCAATTGCACCACTTTCTGAGGGTCTAGGAACTTCCGGTTTTTTTGTGTGGCATCATTGGCTCATGTCTAGCAAATATCAGCAATAAAATCTTTAGCGGTCATGTGACCTTGGCCGCCATATTGGATTTTCCGAAAATTGACAAAAAACTTTTAAAATCTTCTTCTCAAAAATGGCTCATTCATGTAATTAGACATTTGCTTTGCAGCACCTATGGCCATAGCTCTACAAAGTGACTGAAGCAGATTTTTGAAAAATGGCTTCCTTTGGCAGCCATCTTGGATTTAATAAAAAGTGAAAGTACGCTATAACTCATGAACAATTTGCCAGATTTAAACCAAAGTTGGCATACAACATCCCTTCAATAAGATGATTATGTGTTCATAAAAATATTTCCCATGATTCAAGTGGTTTTGGCGGCCATATTGAATTTATCAAAAAATTGCAAAAAACCTCAAAAAATTATCTTCTTAAAAACTGCTTGTTTGTTTGACAATCAATTTAGCATATAGTATCTCTGTTGATAGCTCTACAAAGTTACTGAAGCAGATTTTTGAAAAGTGGCTTTCTTTGGCAGCCATCTTGGATTTAGTGAAAAGTGAAATTACGCTATAACTTATGAACAATTTGCCAGATTTAAACAAAACTTGGCATACAACATCCGTTCAATAAGATAATTATGTGTTCATGAATATATTTCCCATGATTCAAGTGGTTTTGGCGGCCATGTTGAATTTATCACAAAAATGCCAAAAAACTCAAAAAATTATCTTCTTAAAAACTGCTTGCTTGTTTGAAAAACAATTCGGCATATAGTATCTCTGTTGATAGCTTCACAAAGTGACTGAAGCAGATTTTTGAAAAATGGCTTCCTTTGGCAGCCATCTTGGATTTAGTAAAAAGTGAAAGTATGCTATAACTCATGAACAATTTGCCAGATTTAAACAAAACTTGGCATACAACATCCGCTCAATGAGATGATTATGTGTTCATGGAAATATTTCCCATGATTCAAGTGGTTTTGGCGGCCATGTTGAATTTATCACAAAAATTCAAAAAATCTCAAAAAATTATCTTGTTAAAAACTGCTTCCTTGTTTGAAAAGCAATTCAGCATATAGTATCTCTGTCGATAGCTCTACAAAGTTACTAAAGCAGATTTTTGAAAAATGGTTTCCTTTGGCAGCCATCTTGGTTTTAGTAAAAAGTGAAAGCACGCTATAACTTATGAACGATTTGCCAGATTTAAACAAAACTTGGCATACAACATCCGCTCAATGAGATGATTATGTGTTCATGGAAATATTTCCCATGATTCAAGTGGTTTTGGCGGCCATGTTGAATTTATCACAAAAATTCAAAAAACCTCAAAAAAATATCTTGTTAAAAACTGCTTGCTTGTTTGAAAAGCAATTTAGCATTTAGTATCTCTGTTGATAGCTCTACAAAGTTACTGAAGTAGATTTTTAAAAATGGCTTCCTTTGGCAGCCATCTTGGATTTAGTAAAAGAGAAAAAGTTCTATAACTCATGAACTATTTGTCCTTGCATTAAGTTTATCACATTCCTGTGAAATCAAATCCATATGTTGTGTAGTTTGTCTGCTATCTTGCATTCTAGACATGAAACGTTCGTCAAATAATCACATTAAGCAAGTGCAATTTGTCATGAGCCACGCAGGCTCGAAACCCGTCATCGCTGCTATGCAGCTATATTTATTATTATTATTTTTCCGCCGTTTTTTGTAACCACTGTAACTTGAAAAATAATGCAGCGATTGACTTGCCATTTCGCATTCTGATAAAGGGCCATGAGTTGTGGTGCATACCCCAAAACCAGCTATGTAGGTCACATGACCTGGCCGCCATCTTAGGTAGAAAACAAACCGGAAGTGCTCAATTGCACCACTTTCTGAGGGTCTAGGAACTTCCGGTTTTTTTGTGTGGCATCATTGGCTCATGTCTAGCAAATATCAGCAATAAAATCTTTAGCGGTCATGTGACCTTGGCCGCCATATTGGATTTTCCGAAAATTGACAAAAAACTTTTAAAATCTTCTTCTCAAAAATGGCTCATTCATGTGATTATACATTTGCTTTGCAGCACCTATGGCCATAGCCCTACAAAGTGACTGAAGCAGATTTTTGAAAAATGGCTTCCTTTGGCAGCCATCTTGGATTTAATAAAAAGTGAAAGTACGCTATAACTCATGAACAATTTGCCAGATTTAAACCAAAGTTGGCATACAACATCCTTTCAATAAGATGATTATGTGTTCATAAAAATATTTCCCATGATTCAAGTGGTTTTGGCGGCCATATTGAATTTATCAAAAAATTGCAAAAAACATCAAAAAATTATCTTCTTAAAAACTGCTTGCTTGTTTGAAAAACAATTCGGCATATAGTATCTCTGTTGATAGCTTCACAAAGTGACTGAAGCAGATTTTTGAAAAATGGCTTCCTTTGGCAGCCATCTTGGATTTAGTCAAAAGTGAAAGTACGCTATAACTCATGAACAATTTGCCAGATTTAAACCAAATTTGGCATACAACATCCCTTCAATAAGATGATTATGTGTTCATAAAAATATTTCCCATGATTCAAGTGGTTTTGGCGGCCATATTGAATTTATCAAAAAATTGCAAAAAACCTCAAAAAATTATCTTCTTAAAAACTGCTTGTTTGTTTGACAATCAATTTAGCATATAGTATCTCTGTTGATAACTCTACAAAGTTCCTGTAGCAGATTTTCGAAAAATGGCTTCTTTTGGCAGCCATCTTGGATTTAGTAAAAAGTGAAAGCACGCTATAACTTATGCACGATTTGCCAGATTTAAACAAAACTTGGCATACAACATCCGCTCAATGAGATGATTATGTGTTCATGGAAATATTTCCCATGATTCAAGTGGTTTTGGCGGCCATGTTGAATTTATCACAAAAATTCAAAAAACCTCAAAGAAATATCTTGTTAAAAACTGCTTGCTTGTTTGAAAAGCAATTTAGCATATAGTATCTCTGTTGATAGCTCTACAAAGTTACTGAAGTAGATTTTTAAAAATGGCTTCCTTTGGCAGCCATCTTGGATTTAGTAAAAGAGAAAAAGTTCTATAACTCATGAACTATTTGTCCTTGTTTAAGTTTATCATATTTCTGTGAAATCAAATCCATATGTTGTGTAGTTTGTCTGCTATCTTGCATTCTAGACATGAAACGTTCGTCAAATAATCACATCGAGCAAGTGCAATTTGTCATGAGCCACGCAGGCTCGAAACCCGTCATCGCTGCTATGCAGCTATATTTATTAGGCTTTCAAGTCCCTTCAGGCTTGAAAGCCTATTGTTTTTGTTATGTTTATTATTATTATTATTATTCTTCCGCCAACTTCAAACGACTTCTTCTCTGAAACGGCTGGACCGTTTTTCCTGAAAATGTGTATATACCTTCTACATGTCATGCCATTAAAAGTGACTGAAACAGATTTTCGATTAGTCACGTGGTTCGGCCGCCATCTTGGAACTCATTAAATATGCATGTCTCTTGTATCTCAAAAACTATTGCATGTACAAACATGGAACTAACGGTATATTGAAGGCAACGGACAAGAGAATTGGCCAAAATATTCGTTGACCATATATGGTCATAGAACTCATTAAATATGCATTTCTCTTATATCTCAAGCACTATTGCATGTACAAACGTGAAACTGACGCTATATTGAAGGAAATGGTCAAGAGAATGAGCCAACATATTCGTTGACCATATAAGGTCATATACCTCATTAAATATGCATACCTATAATATCTCAGGCACTATTGCACATACAGACATGGAACCATTGCTATATTGAAGGCTTTGGACAAGAGAAATTGTCAACATCTTCAATGACCATATATGGTCATATAACTCATTAAATATGCATGTCTCCAATATCTCAAGCACTATTGCATGTACAAAAATGGAACTAACGGTATACCGAAGGCAATTGACAAGAAAATTGACCAACATATTCGTTGACCATATATGGTCATAGAACTCATTAAATATGCATGTCTCCAATATCTCAAGCACCATTGCAAGTATAAACATGGTACCAATGATATATTGAAGGCAATGGACAAGAAAATTGGCCAACATATATGTTGACCATATATGGTCATAGAACTCATTTAATATGCATGTCTCTAATTTCTCAAGCGCTATTCCATGTACAAACATGGAACAAATACTATATTGAAGGCAATAGAAAAGAGAATTGGCCAACATATCCGTTGACCATATATGGTCATGGAACTCATTAAATATGCATGTCTCTAATATTTCAAGCAGTATTGCATGTATAAACAGGGGACCAACGCTATATTGAAGGCGATGGAAAAGAGAATTGGCCAACATATCCGTTGACCATATATGGTCATAGAGCTCATTTAATATGCATATAATATCTCGAGCACTATTGAAGTTAGAGACATGGAAATAGCACTACAATGAAGGCATTGGGCCAGAACGTCGTGTAACCTACAAGTAAATACATTGCACAAATCAAATCTTCAAACTTTTTTTTCTCCAAATTTAATGGTGTTATGGCCCTCTTTTTCTTGAAAGCCGTTAATAGCTGCTCTGCAGCTATATTTAGGCTTTCAAGTCCCTTCAGGCTTGAAAGCCTATTGTTTTTGTTATGTTTATTAGGGTTTCGAGCCCATTTGGTCGAAACCCTATTGTAATTGTTCCGTTTATTATTATTAGGCTTTCAAGTCCCTTCAGGCTTGAAAGCCTATTGTTTTTGTTATGTTTATTATTAGGCTTTCAAGTCCCTTCAGGCTTGAAAGCCTATTGTTTTTGTTATGTTTATTATTATTATTATTATTATTATTATTATTATTATTATTATTATTATTATTATTCTTCCGCCAACTTCAAACGACTTCTTCTCTGAAACGGCTGGACCGTTTTGCCTGAAAATTTGTATATACCTTCTACATGTCATGCCATTAAAAGTGACTGAAACAGATTTTCGATTAGTCACGTGGTTCGGCCGCCATCTTGGAACTCATTAAATATGCATGTCTCTTGTATCTCAAAAACTATTGCATGTACAAACATGGAACTAACGGTATATTGAAGGCAACTGACAAGAGAATTGGCCAAAATATTCGTTGACCATATATGGTCATAGAACTCATTTAATATGCATGTCTCTAATATCTCAAGCGCTATTCCATGTACAAACATGGAACAAACACTATATTGAAGACAATAGAAAAGAGAATTGGCCAACATATCCGTTGACCATATAAGGTCATATACCTCATTAAATATGCATACCTATAATATCTCAGGCACTATTGCACATACAGACATGGAACCATTGCTATATTGAAGGCTTTGGACAAGAGAAATTGTCAACATCTTCAATGACCGTATATGGTCATATAACTCATTAAATATGCATGTCTCCAATATCTCAAGCACTATTGCATGTACAAACATGGAACTAACGGTATACCGAAGGCAATGGACAAGATAATTGACCAACATATTCGTTGACCATATATGGTCATAGAACTCATTAAATATGCATGTCTCCAATATCTCAAGCACCATTGCAAGTATAAACATGGTACCAATGATATGCTGAAGGCAATGGACAAAAAAATTGGCCAACATATCTGTTGACCATATATGGTCATAGAACTCATTTAATATGCATGTCTCTAATATCTCAAGCGCTATTCCATGTACAAACATGGAACAAACACTATATTGAAGACAATAGAAAAGAGAATTGGCCAACATATCCGTTGACCATATATGGTCATAGAACTCATTAAATATGCATGTCTCTAATATTTCAAGCAGTATTGCATATACAGACCGAGTACCAATGCTATAATTAAGGCAATGTAAAAGAGAATTGGCCAACATATCCGTTGACCATATATGGTCATAGAACTCATTAAATATGCATATATATAATATCTCGAGCACTATTGGAGTTAGAGACATGGAAATAGCGCTATAATGAATACATTGGGCCTGAACGTCGTGTAACCTACACGTATATACATTGCACAAATCAAATCTTCAAACTTTTTTTTCAAATTTAATGGTGTTATGGCCCTTCAGGCTTGAAAGCCGTTAATAGCTGCTCTGCAGCTATATTTATTATTATTATTCTTCCGCCAACTTCAAACGACTTCTTCTCTGAAACGGCTGCTCCGTTTTGCCTGGAAATTTGTATATACCTTCTACATGTCATGCCATTAAAAGTGACTGAAACAGATTTTCGATTAGTCACGTGGTTCGGCCGCCATCTTGGAACTCATTAAATATGCATGTCTCTTGTATCTCAAAAACTATTGCATGTACAAACATGGAACTAACGGTATATTGAAGGCAACGGACAAGAGAATTGGCCAAAATATTCGTTGACCATATATGGTCATAGAACTCATTAAATATGCATGTCTCTTATATCTCAAGCAATATTGCATGTACAAACGTGAAACTAACGCTATATTGAAGGTAATGGTCAAGAGGATGAGCCAACATATTCGTTGACCATATAAGGTCATATACCTCATTAAATATGCATATCTATAATATCTCAGGCACTATTGCACATACAGACATGGAACCATTGCTATATTGAA